>NW_027466924.1:0-2500 GCF_046128005.1 Genypterus blacodes
GTCAAACAGGATCTTATCTTAGCTAGCTGCCTCTTCAACCCACAACTGGATTATTGGTGGAACATGGACTGATGGATTTCCTGTCGCAGTTCTTTCAGAGCTTTGGTGTTTACAGAGTTTAAATGTTGTTGTCTGCTTGACATCTCTGATCTCCATCATCATTTTGGAGATAAACTGGCCTAATTCTCCTTTGAGCAGCTGGAGTCGCGATGAGGAGGAAGCCAGGCTCTGTGATGCAAACCCACGCCTTGTAAACAGCGTCATGGTTGCTGTGGCAACATAGCCTGTGCCCTGTTCAAAGGGTCTTTGAACTGCTACCCACTGCTACAACATGACACACACACACACACACACACACACACACACACACACACAGACACACATCACACACACAACATTGTGATGCCTACATCCTGTCAGTCCAGTCCGGTGCAGTATTGGCCCGTTGGTGGGCTGCCTGAGAGAGGGAGGGTCAGAAGGACGTGAATCCGGGCGGGGGCTCCGTCTCTTGGGCGCCACATAGTGTGGTTCCCCTCACAGACCGTACCTGAAGCAAAGAGACAGGAGGTGGAGGCAGAATGGAGGAGGATGAAGGCATGGTGGGATGAGCTGGCCTCACAGTTGGGTGATGACACATGTGACAGACACGTGTGGTCAGAGGAAGGCGTGGGTGGGAAGGTCGATGAATCTGAGTCACGCAGGGAAGGATGTGATTGTTGTGTGGGTTCATATGTGCTGGCGTCACTCCTCTCCTCTCCTATTCCTGATAAACCAGAGTTAGAGGTCGCTCAAATAGAGACGAAACGCCGTGCGGATCAAGAGATTTATAGACGTTTGTTATCCGATTGTTCCAGGGCTCATTAACCGGATCTCCTCAATCAGCTTTCCCTGATCAAACAAGCAAGATCCATATCTGCAGGAGGGAGGGGGGAGGGGGGGGAGAGAGAGAGAGAGAGAGAGAGAGTAGGGGGAGAGAGAGAGAGAGAGAGACTTTGCATGACAGTCCTTATTTCAGTGTGTTATTTAGTTTCCACAAATAGCTCTACAGTAAGTTTGTGTGTGTGTGTGTGTGTGTGTGTGTGTGTGTCAGTGTGTGTGTGTGTGTGTGACAGAGAGACAGAGGCAGCGACAGAGACAGAAAGAAAGAGAGAGAGAGAGAGAGAGAGAGAGAGAGCATTACTATTCTCCTTGTGCCGCACCTGCCATATGCCTGATTACCTTCCAGTTTCCTTTGTCACAGTAACGCACACACACACACGCACACACACACACACACACGCACACACACACACACACACACACACACACACACACACACACACACACACACACACACACACACACACTCACCACACACACACACACACACACACACACACACACACACACACACACACACACACACCATTCCTACAGTCCGTAGGCTTTTCTCGTCCTCCTTGACACTCCCCCTCCCTCTAATCCTTTATCTCATCTCATCTTTCTCTTTTATTACTCCATCCTCCTTTCCTTTCCCCTGCCCTCTTCTGCCCTCTTCTCTTTTCTCTCGCCCACCTCTTCTCTCTCTCTCCCTCTCTTCCTCTCTCCCTCTCCTTCTCCTTCTTCGTCTGTCTGGACTGAAATCCGTGTGCGTTCGTGTAATGAGAAATTTTAAGTCTCTCAAAGAGGATTGGAGCGTATCGTCTACAGAGCTAATCTGTCACGGTGTGTGTGTGTGTGTGTGTGTGTGTGTGTGGGTGTGTGGGTGTCTGTGTGCATGTATCTCTATGCTGTGTGAGTGTATATGTGCATTTATTGCGTCCTTATCATAAAGACAATCTGCCATCCAGATGTTATACTCTGTACTCATCAACCATTTTCATGCTTCGCCAAAGTTTTTGTTCTCAGCTACCGTTTGTTTCTTTTTGTCCAAATGAAGTGAGAGAAGTTGACATTGTTTCCTTCACGTTGAATGATGGATTCACGGCTGAGACGCAGAACACACACACACACAGAGCAGCATGAAGGTTCCTGGTGCTGTTAGTAAGATTCCTACAAAGGAACACAATCTCTTCCCTTCTGAAACACTACATGTTCACAGATATAACAGACCTGAACGGCTAACGTCTCCCCAAAGCTTATATCCCAACTGTAGAGAGAGGAAGACAGTAAAGTCCACCTTCCTCTGGGCCGCTCCGCTGCCTCTCCAGTCACAAAGGTGTGACGTGGCAGACACATCATTATTATTCTTTCCGGTCCTCCGTCGTCTTCCTCCCTCTGGTATTCCCTCGCCGAGCGGTTGCTTTCCCGACAACTTCCAATTAACGTCTTTCCAAATATATTAAAAGTCATCTGTCGTGCCACATCGCCAATTAGCGAGACTGGAAGCTGTGACCCGACCAAAGAGCCGAGGCCCCGCAGTAACGGGGTCGTGAGGGGAAATGATTGGAGGGTTTTAGATAGGTCACACACACACACACACACACAGACACACACACACACACACACACACACACACACA
>NW_027466924.1:7500-12500 GCF_046128005.1 Genypterus blacodes
GATGTCACTATCTTCTGGGTGTCTTGGGTGGAGCTTTTCGTTAAGTTCGCAGTAGTTTACGACAAAACTCCCCAGGTTGTTACAAACTCATTGATCTCTCACACCACTGACTCTGTGATGAGTTGTTTAAAGTGTGTATAAAGTTGTTGTTTCTTCTTTTGCACTTTTTCAAGTAGTTTGCTGTCTTGCTTTAGAATTGTCGGGTCGTGGTTTACTTGGAAATACACCAAATAGTCATAAGTAGGCTAACAGTAACGGTAAACGTGGTGCCAAACCAGATGTAAACACAACGGCTCGCTTACTGCATCAGACTGAAGCAGACGGACGCCTTTAACAATTCAGGACGGGACGGATTTGAGAGTACTGGCATGTGAGCGTCTGTGACTTTAAACAAAGTGATTGCTCCGGTTTCCCTCTCTCCACATCATCACTGAACAGTTAGCCGCGTGCTCCATCGCCGGCTCGGCCCGTCGCTGCCAACCATTTGCTGTAAATTGATGAAGTACTATTTTTTTTTTTTATTTCATCATCTCAACCTGCTGCATTTAGGCGCTGCAGCCCGACCGTTTATCAGACGCTCGCATCAATAAGGCCGACTCCATTGGATGGGATTGAATTGACAGACGGAGAGACGAGATGAGAGAGATGAAAGATGAAAGCTGAGACAGAAGGTGTTGCCAGAGAGATGATAGCAGACGTATAGGTGGAGAAAGAAAGAGAGAGAGAGGGGGGTGAGAGAGAGGAGGAGAGAAACTGTGAGAGAGTGACAGAGGGAGAGAGAGAGAGAAAGAGAGAATCTGCTGTCAGATAGGATCAGATGGGCTTTTATTTTGGAGGGACTCTTGTGACGCAAAAATGCCAAAGGAGTGGAACAAAAGAAATCGGTGAAACCCAATTTAAAGACACTTCCCTGATTGTTGCCTCCTGATCTCTGTCACCATCTTTGTCTCAATCACTCTCTCTGCTTCTCCTCTCCCTCTCTCCTCCGCCGTCCTCCTCTGTTTGAGTCCCAGAATCCCCCCCCCCCCCCCCGCTCTGCTCTGTGGGGGATCAAATTAAATTCCCACTCTGGATGTTAATCAAGATAAGTCTCCGGGCCGGAGGGACGCTATCGGCGGAGGATCTTGATTGTTGGCAGAGCGGCGAGGAGCCGGGAGAGTGTTTGAAAATAGAGATGAGGCTCCCAAACTTCTTATCTGGCTCCCCGTGAGCAGAGGGGGGAAGGAAGCGTCCACCTGTGACTGCGGCTGAGGACTGCAGGGACAGATAAGACGGAGACACTGACGCTGATGCTGGAGTTGACAAAATGGTGATACTGGTGAAGTAGCCAGAACGTTTGGCTGTAATTTGTTTGGTTGAGTTGAAAGAGGTTTTAGTTGGTTCAAGTTGGAGAACCAGGACAGAGCCAAAGGAAGTACTTAGTGTTCTGAACGTACTATACAGTGTGTAGAAGTAAACAGTACTGTGCACTGGGTTCATGCTGAAGTTTCATTTCCATTGCCACTTCAATGCAAAACATTGGGGAATTTAGTTAACATCACGTTGCCATGGTGAGACATGAACATTGTTGTGCTTTATTTGGGTGAATTCTTGGATTCTTCCTTCATGACCTATTCAATGATATCATTTTCCAAAGCAAACACCCTAGTGACTGCCCAAAACACCTCAGCAACCACATGCACAGCAACCAGCCTAGCAACCACCTGTCGGGGTGTCAGTCTTGTGAACGATTTCTCTTTATTTACATCCTCCCTGATGTTCAACACATGGGGAAACTACTTTGACTGCAAACTCACCCCTGATGGCTTCACCCTGTGTGTGTGTGTGTGTGTGTGTGTGTGTGTGTGTGTGTGTGTGTGTGTGTGTGTGTGTGTGTGTGTGTGTGTGTGTTGGAGGACAGATGGGCTCCAGCCCTCCCTGACCCTGAATAGCATATAGAGGTATGGAGGATGAATGAATAAACTCGGCCTGCTCATCGGAGTCAGCATTTGATTAATCGCAGTGGAATGGCTTCACTGTTTACTTGCACACACACACACACACACTCTCACACTCTCGTAGTCTCTTGTTGTCACTTTCCCTCTCACTCCCTCTCTTTGTCTCTCGTCCTCCTAAGTGTTTGAAGTGTAAATGCATCCGGGAGAAGTCGCGGCTGATGAAGGAGTTTGGGCCAGCCAGTAAGACATGAAGAGGCAGACTGATGAGTGTGTGTGTGTGTGCGTGTGCGCGGTTGCTTCTGTGACCAATTCATTTGCCTCTACTGCCTCTTATGAAGCCTGGTCCTTCATATTGAGCTCATGTTATTCTGCAAAATCAGGACAACCACTCAGTTGACAGCCTGGAAGCGTTCAGGTGTGAGCAGGATGTTGGTCCACTCATTTCATTACTTCTCAGACGATGATGTCATCATTCGGGCCAATTTTCATGGCAGGTTAAGGGGAAATAAATTTGAATAAATAAGAAAATAACAATTGGTAGTAAAATTTTACGACTGAAGCGATATTGGGAATATGGAAACGTCCCTGAGTAAAGAAATGTGTCTGATCTCCAAACTCACTCATGATTATGATTTAAAGCAGCTGTGAAGATTTACAGCTAAATTACAAATCAGTCTTCATCTCTATTTATGAATTTTTAAACGGCACCATGAAAAAAAAACACATTTACATCTCATCATAAACTTTACCAGGGTCGTAAAGGAGTGAAGTTCCTGGCTTACCAACACCAAACAAGAAGCTCATCACCGGGCCGTAACATGGCCGCCGTGTGAGGGGGGGGGGCTGGGAGGAAGTGGCTCCAGCCTCACTGATTCAGAAGGCCCAGGTCAAAGCATGACAGCTGGAAATGGAATGAAGAAGAAGAAATGAGAGTGTGGGGGTGACCTCCCTCCAGAGGATGGCAAGAATGTAAACCTCTACAGTGTTTGATATCCAGAGGAGAGGAGAGGAGAGCAAGCAGGGGATGAAGAGTGAGAGAGGAGGAAGGAGTGAGAGAGGAGGAAGTCAAACGGCGCAGACGTGCCGTCAAGTTAAGCAAGTGAACAAAACCCCAACACTAAAGAAGGGATGCAGTTTTACAGATACACACACAGTGTGTGTGCGTGTGTGTGTGTGTGTGTGTGTGTGTGGAGGGTGAACTACCTTCTGCTGTCTCTGTCTGTGTCTGTCTCTCTCTCTCTCTCTCTCTCTCTCTCCTAAACTCCCTCGCCCCCTTTTCTCCCTCCTCCTAGCCCTCTCTATCTTTCCCTCTCTCTCTTACTCCCTGCTTCTTTCTCTAATTCGCTTCAGTCCCTCTTCATCTCTATCATCATTCTCTCCTCCTCTGTCCATCCCCCTGTTTCCTCCCTCTTTCTCCCGCTCCCTCTCTGTCTCTCTCATTCCCTGTTTCTCTCTCTCTTGCTCTCATTTTCCTCCCTTCCCTTCCCTTCCCTTCCCCTCCACACACACACACACACACACACACACACACACACACACACACACACACACACACACACACACACACACACACGCACACACACACACAGAGGCAGGGTACAGTCTGATTGATATGTATGTATTCAGATTCGCGGTGGCTGTGTTCCATATTCATGCGGCGTGCTGTTGTTGTGCGATGCGGTTGCCACGGTGAGCTCTTGTTATTGCTGATATCTCCTCTGTGTGATATGCTTATCTGAAGAGGTCTGGAGGATGTAAAGACCGCACGCCTGCTCGCCACGGCTCCTTCACATCCCTGCTCTAAAGAAGTGAATGGGCGTGTCAGCAATAATAAAAGAACCACAACATAATAAAAGGTGATTGTGTGAATGGCAGGCTGAAGTTAGCCTCGGCTGCTTCTCCTGTTTAGACACAACTCACTTTATGATGTTCACTTTGTGTTGCACGTTGGCCTACTTCCCCTGTATGACCTCATGAGGAGCTGACTGATCTGAAAACGGACAGAACTTTGAGATGAAATGAAGACTCTTGGCCTGCTCCTCATGTTCTTCCTCTTCTATTGCTCCTCTATTATCATTTAAGAAAACATTTCAATCAGTAATTTCACACCAATTAAAGCCAACATTTTTTCTCTCACGAAGTTATGGGGGAAAAAAAAACATAGCTGGAAATGGGCGTGGCCTATGTCCGGCTTCAGAGAAGATAAGAAACCAAAAAAATGATCAACATTGTGACAAAAATCACATCTATGGCATTCAGTTAGCAGATTAGATTAACTCCTGTAGTGGTGTGTGTGTGTGTGTGTGTGTGTGTGTGTGTGTGTGTGTCTGTGTGTGTGTGTGTGTGTGTGTGTGTGTGTGTGTGTGTGTGCGCGTCCTGATCACCTGTTTGCCCCAGATGGCAGTAAGCTCAGATGCTCTCCTGCGCGTGAACACTCTGAGTCAAGGGTTCAGATCGGTCACATTCGGTTTAGAAGCGATGAAGATGAAGCCCCCAAACACGACTTTCCCACCCCGTTAATCCACATTTGATCCGCTAGATTCACAGCTAACAGCTAAACGTATCAGGATCTCTATGCCAGAGAACACATGGCAGTAAGACAAGACGAGGAACGGCTGGTGTGTGTGAGGATTACCTGCTTTTATCTTCTGTCTGAAGAGGTTCCAGCTGTTTCCTTCGACATTTAATCACCAATAAATCCATACAGTCATTCAGCCGGCTTGACGAGCGCCAGCCCATAGTTCAGCATTCAGTATAAATAATACAGGAACCAAACCCCCGTGGTTTTGTGCCTTCGGGGGCCAGGTTGCGTTCAGTGCCGCACATAATCCCGTAAATGGTTAAGGTGTCTAATTCCTTTGGTGTTGGCTCTTCATGAGGACGTTTAACTTGTTGTTTGCTCAGAAAGCAACATCGCCACCTAACCGGATTAGACAGGCCGCCGCCGCCGCCGCGTGCAGCGAGGTAATAGAGACGTCACACACACACACACACACGGGGAAGTCCCATAGGCGCCGTTACACGTGTTCCATGGGCACCAGAGTGTGTGTGTGTATGTGTGTG
>NW_027466924.1:15000-35000 GCF_046128005.1 Genypterus blacodes
CTATCTGTCTCTTCTCTTCCTGTCTGTTTCTCTCTGCTCCCTCTCATCTTGTCTGTCTCTCATTCTGTCTCTTGTCTCATCTCTCTCTGTCTTAATCTTTCTCTCCCTCTCTCTTCCCCTCTCTCTCTGTCCTATTCCAATTCTCTCTCTTCCCTCTCTCCTTGCCTGTCATCTTCCCCAACTCTCCTCACTTCTCCTCATGCATCTCCCTCTCCTTTCTTTCCCACCTCCTTGTTCCCTCCCCTCTTATTTCTTCTCCTCTTGCTCTCGTCCTGTCTCTCCCCTTCACATCCTCCTCTCCTCTCCTCTCCTCCCATCTGTTCAAAGCCCTGCCCTCATCATTCTGCATGGCAGCCTCCATCGCTCTTCCTCACTTTTGATGCTGTTTTCCTCTTCACTTGTATCCTTTGGTTCTTTCATCTGTAGGCACATGGCACGTCTATCACTCTGCTGTTTATTTATTCATTCTCTTTTCTGCTTTCATCCCCCTCTTCCGCTCTCATTTTGAATTTTCACCTCACCTTTGTGTGTGTGTGTGTGTGTGTGTGTGTGTTTAACTGTCCAACCTCACCACTTTACCTGCCTCTTCTTTTTCTTCCCCTTGCTCATTTGACCATCTTCTCCATCCCCGTCTTCCTCTCTCCTTCGCCTCCTCTCTGCCTCTCATCCTCTCTGTCAAAGAGGTTGAGTTATCAGGATAACTTGAAATGCTATGAAGCAATGTCCGTTCAATTTTGGCACCGATGGGCCAGATGGTGGCGCTGTCATAAACACTTTGTTGGACAGAAAGCTTTGAAGCGATTCCAACCATTGTTTTCAGAAACTGTTTGGCATCAAGCCGAACGTCCTGTCGCAAATTGTTTTGATATTATTTTGCTATAATTTGCTGACAAAGTTAACAAAGTCTCCTCCATGAATGAATGAATCTTCTGGATTTGAGTTCCTCCTGTGTGAACCAACACGTGACATCACCGCTCCAGGTTGCCTCTCTTTCACGGAGCTGTCCTCCTCCAGTAATGCTGACTGCAGCAATCCAGGGAGGGAAAGGATGTCTTAATGTGCTTATGGCAGGCTGTCAACTCCCATCCAGACTCTCTGACAAAGAGACCGCCGTCATTGTTTCATGAATTCAGCTGCCGGGGCACTTTGTTCAGCTCACTGCCGCCCTGAGCTTTTAATGTGCATAAGACATCTTCCTCATACGGTTTGGTGTAGAAGTTCTGGTGAACCTGGAGGGGGAGGATATTCTCTCAGAACGCCTCTTCCTCCAGGGCAGGAAACAATGACATGTAACAAATGGCAGATGATCGGCTTTAATCCACAGAAAGTCCGTTTGTCCCTCTGGGTTTGAAACACTTTGTAATCGATGTGCAGTAGAATATCCAATGCCAGACAGACGAAGATGGACACGCTGACAGCTGCAGAGACTGGGTCATATTCATAAATGTGGAGGGTAAATGCGTTGCTCCATGCTAAATCTCCTCCACGGTCATTTGAGCTCATTCATAAAGCGGTGCTGTGCTTTCCATTAGAGCAGCGCAATCTCATTCCAGTGCCGTTGTGACAGACAGCAGCCAATTACAGTGAAGTGGCGAGGACTAACAAGGCAACGTTTGGTAGAAATGCAGCAAAAAAGCGAAGGAGACGATTGCGGAACACCTGAATGAAAAGAACAAAATGGGTGTGGAGACGAGAGACGAACGTGGAGCCACGATTTACACAAAGAGAAAAAGAGATGGTGAAAAGGTTCATGAGTGAGGGAGCATTCAGACTCAACATGGCCCTCTATCAATCAGCTTTGGTGGCTAAATATTTGAATACTTGTTTGGGAAGAAACTGCACTCAAATCCTTCAAACTGCCCTCTGTGCCAAACCCGACATGACCCAGTGCTAAAAGATGGCGTGTCATTAGTTCCTCTGACAGCTGCTCATCTGTCGCCTGAGCCAGAGACTTTCTCATGCTTTTGCCAACAGATCTGAGAAGTGTTTGTGTGAGCGAGCTGGCATACCGCCCCCACACACACGCATAGGACAAGCATGCGTCCAGAACAATCTGTCTCTCAAACAAACCGCAGTGGCTGCTCACGGGAAACATAGACAATCCACCGTTTCATACCTTGAGGGCGGATTTGTGGGATATGAAGGTGCTGAGCTCAATCACGTCTGTACACGAGGGACTGCTCAGCATTAGTCAGCACTTTGTTTTTGGTCTCCTCTCATGAGATGCCTCCTCCAGCTGTGTAGGAAGGAACATCTGTTGGTACCTTTCAAACGCTAATGCTACTTCTAATACGCTCTCAGTACGCAAAGCCGATCTCTCCATTGGCACGTTGAACTGTATAGCTGTGGTTCCTAGCTAAGGTACATGACATCACCTTTCTGTTACTGAGGGTTGGCGGTGCCTGGTGTCGTGCCCTCCCTGTTATTTTAGCTTGTCTCTAAAAAGGCTGGCAAATGTAGTCCAGACAGCAAAAGTGGAGGTGATTGTTGGTTCTGACGTTGGTAATGGCAACAATGGAGCCTTTGAGTGGTTCAAGAGGATTCTGCCGTTCTGGAGTACACGTTACAGATTGTATCATGGCAGTGTGATGGAGGTTGAGTGAATGTGAATGAATCTTTCTGGATGTTAATAGTGATGCTGGTTGTATTGATAAGGGCAGGGCTGGAGTCTCACGGCGCAGAGGCACAAAGTAGCTTGTGCTGTGTGAAACGACAGCAACTTAGATTTCCGGAGACGAGGAGATGGAGGGAGGGCTCGACTGTGATGGCAGAACCTCTTCTTACATAACATTGTTGTCGTTTTTGTTGCTCAGACTTGTGGGTGAAGAGCAAACTCTTTTGCTGTCGTTTGGCTTTTATATCTCATTTTCAGGATGGACAGATTTGCTGTAATTTGGCCCAGGAATCCCCCTGGTGAGCCATAATGGAACAATTCCTAGTAAAAAGGGAGTAAGGGAATACTTTACACACACACACACACACACACTGGCACAAAGGCTCACAGGTCTAACGGCTCATATAATAAAAACTGTTTGGCCTCAGGCTTGGTAATTATCCAGAAGTTGTCCTTTTACTTTTCTGCAGTATTGAGTTTTTTAATAGTAAAGTAGCTTTAGCAACTCTTTCAATCCGTATCTTAGTCTGCTTGTTAGTGCTCGGCCAGTCTGGATCCATCCACTCATGCGTGACCTCCGTCTCCATATATCTGGGCGGTGTGTTTAAGGATCATGGAGAGAAGAGCTTGCCCTCTGCTCCCTCTGCCTAAGATGATGTTTAATCGCCTTGAGATGGAGCCGCTGGTGTACAAACATTCCAATTCTGACTTTGTTTTTATTTTGCTAACAATGCACGGCTGCATCGGCCGGCCTCTCTGGAGGAATCGGGGGGGATCGTTTAACGCGCCTGAGCAAATAGCAACACGAGTCACAACAATTTCTTAGGTCCAATGAGGATAGAAATCTAATCTGAGACGCTTTGAAACAATAAATGCAGGGAGGACTTGGATCAGGCTGCTGTTTCCTCACAGGGAAGCTTTGGAAAGTCTTACTTAAGCTGTTCTCACACTTTACTAGAGAGGGAGGGGGGAAAGCAAGTAAATTGTTATTTCTATTGACACCAAATCAAATGGGGACAAACCTGCAACAATCAACTAACCCCTCTAGATATTTTGGATATTGTTTCCTCTTGTGTCCTCTTTCGTTTTGCTGTTTCAATTCGACTGCCAATCAATATCTCGTCAAGTCTCCTCTCTATGGTTCTCATCCAGGTATAGCAGCCTTTAGCAATGAACCTAGCAAGCTTAAGATCCAAATGCGCCCCTGCGGGTGTGGAAAGGTGGATAAGAGAAGTAAGCAATCGTAAAAACTGAAGCATCTGCCGCTAGCCAGTGTCTAGAAGCCGGGCATGGAGGTGAGAGAAGATCAGTCTCTTATCTATAACACCATTTTGTAAAGGTATCAAGAAAAGAACTTTGGTTAAAATTAATTTTGATCTTTTAATCATTTGCCAAAGACGGGCCTGGAATTTGCTGGGCTCAACATCCTTTGATGGTTCCTCAACAGAATAGCAGCAGTATTGATCAGCGCCTGTGGGACAAAGGCTGAGTCAGCTTTGTGCCTCGCCGCAGAAACGTAGACGTCAGTGTTTTCATCACGACACCGCACGTTCTCTCTGGCTTGCGTCGTGTAAACTCCAGCAGACTCTGAGCCGTGTGGCGACTCTGCTCTTCATTACACACTATCCCTGATGTGACGCGTCTTCATCTCATTTCATATCTCTCTCTCTCTCTTCATCACTCGGCTCTCTCTTTTTCTCGCAGCCTCTTTCATTGGCAGCTTTTGCACTCCTGTCTTATTCGGCTTCTGCCCTTCATCAAATGATCCCAAAAAATTTGCGCTTCATTGATACCATCATCATCATCGTCTCTCTCTCTCTCTCTGTCTCTGTCTCTCTCTCTCTCTCTCTCTCTCTCTCTCTCGCTCCCTCTCATTCATTTGTCCGTCTCATTTCGTCCCCTCTGTGTCTCACTCATGTTGGCCTTTGAGATGGTGGGCTTATAAAGTGGGCGTGTTGTTGTGTAGGATGTGGACTCACTAACATGAGTTGACTGGAAGAGTTGTAGCCTTATTTGCTGCTGCAGTTGTTTGAATGAAACATGTGAAAGAACCAAAGTAGTCCGGCCAAATTGGTCTGACAGTTGCAGAGCCCGATGCAGAATGGGGAATTTCCAAACCAACTATAACTCGAGCGAACAGTACTGGTCTCAATAACTTAAACTGTGTCTCCTCCTGTGAGACGGAGTTTGGCACGATAGCTTCAGTGGCGTTCTCCTGCTCCTCCCCCTCCTCATCCTCTTCCTTCTCCTCCTTTCTGATGAAGACACAAAACTGCTGAACACTTATTTATTAACAAGAACTCACTCAATGTCTGCACAAAATAGGATACGGAACCAAAACAAACTCTGACCGAGGGAATGACACCCTGGTGCTGGTGGCCCAGGAGCCAGATGTACTGTAGGAAAGATGTCAGTGTCTGGCTACAATCAAACACTGCTTTAAGGCAGAGAGGTCGGAGGTCATGAGTAGGGGGAGGTGTTGGGAAAGGACATATATAAGGAGGAGACACAGGCACCCAAACCTCATCACCACACATTGATTACCAACTTGAAAGGCATTGATTAGAGAAGATGGTTGATGGTGGACAACAGACAAATGAACACTGGCACAAGAAAGCAAACACACACAAACACGCATTGCCTGTAAATGCAAACCAGCCATATAAACACAGCAATCAGTTACTGTCAAGTTACTTTGAGCTGTTAGTGATTATGATTAAGTCAATGTTTTGGTCTTTCTTAATCAATATCTGTTCCCTCTGGTCAAAGCTTTCATTGAACTAAAGCAACCTCCTCTCTTTAGTAATGATTTCCCCTGAGGGCGGGAGGTGGCGTCCGTTACAGCGAGCAGGAACCAAAGCTGACTTACTGCACGTGTGAGATAATGAAGGTGACCTTGAGGTCGTCCCTTATCAGGATAATCACAGCGGACAGTTTAGGTCATTTTTAAATTTTTCTGTCTCATTAAAATCACTGTTGAACAAGCTGTGCTGTAAAAAAAATAAAAGGGGGCAAGTTGTTGCCATGTAAATGACAAAGGAGAGGTTGATCATGCATGAGACATGGATGACAGATTACATGTGTCAGTCGTGAATTTTATTAATATTTTTTATAATAATTGTCATTTTCCAGGTTATTTTTCAAATCGAATGTTCTAAGAAAAATTGTGACTTTTCAACATTCACATGGAACATCTATTTATATTTATATATATTTTTTTACACCTTTACAGTCACAATTAATAGCAAAAAAGAAGAAATAAAGGAAACAGGATGGAATTAAGAATCAATTTTCCCTAAAATCAACAATTTCCTAGAAACGACCATTGAAGAAATGTTGAGATTTCATAAAACAAAATGTGGCAACCTTATTTAATGAGTAATAGGGAAAATTCAATAAAATGTTTCAATTAAATGTTTCAATACATTTTTTCAAAAAAAAATTTCAATAACATTTTTCAATAAAACGTTTCAATAAAATGTTTCTATGCACCCACAGGGTTAAATCGAAACATTAGCACCACAAGCTTTCCTTTCCTTTCCTTTCCTTTCCTTTCCTTTCCTTTCCTTTCCTTTCCTCTCCTTTCCTTTCCTTTCCTTTCCTGAGTTGACGTTTCCCATGTTTCTCTGCGTCCTCTTGCTGCAGCAGTCGTCATTGGTGCCGGGTGCAAACTGATAACGTCCGGCGTGTCGTTTGGCCTCCAGTCTGCAGTTACGTGAGCGGCTTAGACAAAGAGAGCGAGCCAGGTTTCAGATATACACACACGCGTCTCACAGCTTCACCGCTCGCCTATCAAAAATGCGCCACACTCTTTGCTTGGCTGAGGGATGTGATGGAGGTCGTAGGTCTGCCCGGGTAAAGGATGCTTGTGTATAAATGTCTCACTTCGCTGGCAATTCTGCCCATCATGCTGGTTGAGGATGAATACTTATGGTTAAGAATGAAGAGCAGAGGCGGGCGGCACCGATCAGCCCGTTTGACGGACAACTAAATGAACGGACGGGATGAGGCGACGAAGGGAGAGAAGGACAAGTGAGCCGTGACCCTGTGTGAAGCAAACACGGACACGGAACAGGAAAAAGTTTGTCAGGAGGCCAAATCGATACGCGGAGCCGTGAAAAATGAAGCAACTTCCCAGAAAACTCTACTCTGTGGTTTTCACCCTCAGACAATAAAGTAGAAACGTCTCCACGGGCCTGATTTACCGAGTCCACGGAGCAGTGTGCTGCAGCGCTCACATACATCCTGCCCTGGTGTCCTTGAGCAAACATGTCCACTCAGACGCTAAGAGAAAACAGCAGTGTCATTACAAATGAAGGCAGCTTTACTTTACATGAGGGCGTTAAGCTCCTTAGTGCAGAGACTCAAATGCAGAAGTTATTTGTTTGGGTCCACCGACTAAATCCATTTTAAGACAGGCAGAATGAGTCGTTTGAAGGACTTAGATGCAAACCAGATATGTGGAACTAATTAAGTAGCAAAGTTTGTGCTGCAGAAACATATTTGATGTTATGAAAGCTCAGGCAAAGTAAAGTTTGACAGGGTTTCACCCCGGCAGTCCAACCTGCCTCCACAGGGAGAGACCGGACTGGAGCTGCTGCTACTAATGAAAGAAAACATCACTACAATCCAATTATCTATGATCACTTCTGATAACTTTGTCCAGATCATTGTAATTTAAAACGATGTGTTGAAGCCAAAGTGTGTCTTCTCTTCCGTCCGGCTGACAGGACGCTGGCTGCTGAGCACTCTAACTGCTTTCAGAGAGTTGTTTTGTTTTTTTAACTTAAGCGCACATGAGCTAAGCCTTTTGTTGCTACATGAGAGCGAGCTGGATTGAATTAAGTTGGGTATTCTTTTTAATGCCGCGACTATACACAGTCTGTGTGTGTGTGTGTGTGTGTGTGTGTGTGTGTGTGTGTGTGTGTGTGTCTGTGTGACTCCTGCTGGCCCCTGGTGTTACAGCGGCCGGCACTTTGGCCTTACTTACTCTTACTCTCTCGCACTCTTTGCTGTCAAAATGTCGGTGGCTGGTTCATGTTGAGACGCCAACGCCTGAAGAACAAGTCGGCCAGGGGTTTGGATCAGGTTTGATCTGTCTCGGATGGTCAGGGACTCGCTGGGTCCGGGCTGGGACACACCAGGCGATGGACGGTGGTGTGAAGCTGCAGTGAGCTGGTAGTGTGCGCTTGGTCTCATGATGCAGGAGGGAAACATGAGGAGCAGCTTTCTGAAGTCCAGTAGATACCGTGTGTGTCGCTGACCACGTTTCTATCCAAGCCGTTACTCTAGACTCCAGGACCAGGACGGAGACTCGTCTGTGGGTTTTCCTGTCTGGAGAAATGTGTGTGTGAATGATTGTAAGTTGTCGAAAACGTCTTACGACCAGCACAATCACTAAAGGACAGCGCCTCAGCATCAAAACCTCCTGCATTCCTCAGTTTATCCGTCTGGTAAAAATGGGATCCATGTCTGAAGTTTGACAGCACAGTGGGAATATCAAGCTCCTCTTGGAACGTCGAGTACCTTCTCTTCTTCTTCACACACAGAGACCCAACTCTGATATACTGTACTACTGTACTGTACTGTTAGTGTGTGTGTGTGTGTGTGTGTGTGTGTGTGTGTGTGTGGGTAGGCAGGAGCAGGGAGGAGGAGCAATGAGTCGCCCAACTCTTTCATTATCAGCGTGTCTGCATCAGTGACTCATATCAAACATGTGATCTCCACCAATCTGATCTGATCTTCAAGTCCAAATATTAGACAAGCGGAATCTGAAGTCGGAGCTCACACACAGATACACACACACACACACACACACACGCACACGCACACACAGATACACACACACATATAGATACACACACACATACAGATACACACACACACACACACACACACACACACACACACACACACACACACAAATCAGGATTTAATGCATTGTGAGTTCAGATGTTAGACGTGGAGAGCTGCTAGCAGGTCAGTTGTGTTGCGTTGTTTGTCGGTGTGTGGGTGAAAGGAGACAAATGAGCGCAGACAGAGTGAGACCTTAACAAGGCAGCGCAATATCAAAACAAACTGTGTGCGTTGGTTCATTATTTGCAAGGTTAAGGAGGCCGGTCCTGCAGATTTCATCAGTGTGGCCTGATGAATATGAATGAGACAGAGTGGGAGAAAGGCCGCTCCATCACCGGCGTAATGACTCCTCTGGAGTCCTCCTCCAAATGAGTGGACCGTGGTGAGAGATGGACGGAGGAGATTTCCCGCCGTACGTGGCGAAAGGATCGGCAGCAGAAACGCTGCACTTAGTTCATTTGGGAAGGAAGTCATGGGATTAACCCGGCTGATCAACAGTCATCAGTGCTGCTCCTCACACACCGAGAGGACCAGCATCTCTTAGTTCCTATCAGGAAGTTAATTGCGCTTAATTTACCATTTGGTATCCCAGGTGTAAAATTGTGCCTGATTACATGGCAACACTGAGAATTAGCAACACTCTGGGTCGGGACCCAAGAGAGGAATAGAAGAAAGCTGCCGTAGATTAGAGCCTGATTTGAAGGGAATAGCCCCCTTTTTTCTGCACACACATCCTCATGAAATATTCAAGTTCAACTCTTTGAAGTCTCACATTATAAAATTTGATGCTAGAGCGCTCTTCTACTTCCTCTTAACCCTCTGGAAGTCCAGTCACTTTGCAAATAGTATTATGATTATGATTATTGTGATAATTGAAATCATTCAGCACCAGAACAGTTCTATGTCCTTTGAGAGCTGAACACAGCTCCATCATTATTGGTGGTATTCAGTGTCGAACCAGGCGCTCCTCTGTATGCAGACGGAGGACTGAAGCAGCTCTCAGGGTCTGCAAATGAGAGAGAGTAAGGCGGAGGCACAGCATAACACCGATTCCACACACGACGTGATGTAACAGAGGGAAAGATGGAGCGATCCAAAACAATACATAGGAACCCTGTGTTACTATGGAACCAGATGGAAAATGGCTCGCTGGCTCTACTTCAACCACACCTCCGGCCTCCGTGCACCGTGATCCCACTGAGGAGAAACAACGGCTTAGACAGGAAGTTGGGAAACATTGTTAATTATATAACGCTCTGATGGATTAATGGCTCTGAAGAATGGAGGGGGGGCGACACTTCAAAACAGAGAGAGTTTAGAGTTTGTAGTCCAGAGACAAGATGAAAGTGGTGAACAAGGTGGAAGGAGACACTTCAATCCCCGACACAGCTTCTTCCTGTTTACCTGATCTCAGGCAGTTACTCCATCTTGATGGTCTCCTTGATGACGTCGCTCCTCCTTCACACTCTGGGTCCAGCAATGTTTTGGGCTGAAATGACTTCAGACTATCAAAAATATGTACTCCCCAATATTGCACCTCCTTATCAGGTTTCACTCCTCATTTCGCCGAGCCTCCCTCCTCCACAGGATTGTTGTTGGGGTTGCCGGGCCGATGCGGGTCCTTCCTGGCTACATATTTTACAGCAGGCAGCGCCGGGGCCATAAATCATCTCCTGGCAGCTCAGATATATGAGCAGGCTCTGTGTGTGTGTGTGTGTGTGTGTGTTGTACCCTAAACTACCAATCCAGAGGGTTGGGTAAAGGCAGCAGTGTCGACGTCCTCATTTCCAGTCATCTGAAATGATTTACAGGCAGAATGGCTCATCAGGTGAAGATGCTGAACGAGCTGCTTGAGGTTTAATAATTAACGGCCTAATTAGAGAGTGAGAAGATAAACACACTATAAGCCAAGCTCTCCTTCAAACGCAAACCTCATTAATTCAATGCATGGCTGTGAAGTCCTACTCCTAGTGTGTGTTGCGCTGTATGAAATTAATCCGACACTCATTTTCGGGACATTTGCATCTGGACGAGGTCACTGACTGTAATGTTTCTCTTTTATTGGACCATTTCTGGAGATATTTGGCCCAGCAGTGAGGTCCTGTGAAGGTTCCTGTGGTAAAGCTTCCTCCTTGCCTCTCTTTACTCACACTCATCCTCACTCAGCTCCTCTACCTCTCTCTTCCTCTCTGGGCACATGAGAGGCCACAGTGTGTCCACACACAGTCCCATTCATCACACAGCTGGAGCTGGAGTCATGGTCGTGGGGTCGTAGGGGCACAAGTGCTTGCTGCAATTATCTTTGCTAATGCCGCCGGCCCTGCAGCTAGCACATCCAGGCTTTTCTTAGCTGGCAGTGGTAAACAAACGCAGTGAGGGTTCTGCTGTTTGCTGCTGTTGCTATGCAACTCTCACCTTACAAATTTGAGGAAGATGGTCCCTTTTTATTAACTCTCACTTTCACTAATACTCGGTCTTACTGGACAGAGTGTGTGTGTGTGTTTATGTGTGTGCTTAAAGTAAAATGCAGTTGCTTACTAACTATCCATGATCACTGGGATTTGATGTTGAACCTTCAACTCCAGCAATGGTGGAGCATGTGATGATATATTTGTTTGTGTTTGTATACATTACACAATGTATACATTACATTACGATCATTTGGCAGACGCTTTTATCCAAAGCGACTTACATTACATTACCACCCTTCGCAGAGGGGGGAGCAATTGAGGGTTCGGTGCCTTGCTCAGGGGCACCTCGGCAGGGGCTCGAACCGGCAACCCTCCAGTTCCCAAGCGGAAGCACTACCCACTGAGCCACTGCCTCCCTATACAGCCATTAATACTGCATTCTGCCTGGATTATACCAAATAATCGTGTGTGTTCCCACGTCTGCCATGTACAGGCAACTGTTCATGAAGGCTTTGGCTGCACTTGACCTGATGAAATGAGACACAGGGGATAATTCACACACACACACACACACACACAGCAGGAGCAGCTTGATGAGCCGATTATAGAACCAGATATCAGTTTGGTCAATCCTCACTTCTGTTATTCCGATGTTTTTGTTATTCTGGGGGCAAACAGATTCTGGCTGATAAAGAAATGTTGTTTAACGCCGTCAGACATACAGAAAGAGGTGTGTGTGTGTGTGTGTGTGTGTGTGTGTGTGTGTGTGTGTGTGTGTGTGTGTGTGTTTCCAGCTCAGTGAAGGATGTAACAAACCGTCGTTAGGCTCAGCGGGGGTTCAGCAGTTTCTGAGTTTGACACAGTGGGAGACATCTGCTGGTGTTTGTGTGTGTGTATATGTGTGTGTGCGTGTGTGTGTGTGTGACTTCTTTACAGTGCAGTCAGAGGGATTAGCTGGCTCCATTTTCCACAGAAAACTTTTATAAAAATCAATTTCCCGTTTCATAGCAACCCAAGATTTACAATCCTAGTACAGTGACGGTTGAGCTCATGAATATTCACTCCCGTTTTGTGCCTGTAGTAGAGCTGTTAATGATTCATTGTGTTGTGAGTTTAATCGATTAAGGACACATTATTAAATAACGTAGGTTGTGTGTTATATAGCATGTACAGTATGTGTGTTTGTGAGGTCACACACACACTAAAGCTTTCATCACACGTCAACCTAGCATCGTTCTCGATACCTCACCAGACTTCGATTAGGATCTGGACCCGAGCTGGATTGGGGCGGAGCTCTGGTACATCAAGTCACAACAAAGCAAGACAAGACAACATTTGATGTTATGGCTCATTTTACATTTCCAGCTACATGAATCGCCTGTTAGCATTTAATCGATAGTATCAAAGCAATGTTCACAGTGTTGCTATTATCACATTTCACAGTCTGGTGGAGATACATAAGGTGCCATGTTGTCAAATCACCTCAAAGGTCAACTTGGACACCTGACCTGTGACCTGACAGTGACTGATGTAATTAGAGTCGCAAAGAGTATCAACATCAATAAAGATTCATCTTTGTCTCATGCCTCAAACTGCATCGGCTGGTAAACGGACACAAACTATCTTGGTGATGTTCCGGTTCAGCGGTTTACCCTCTTAAAAGGTAAAAAAGTTCCGAACACAGCAAACGCACTCAGGTGGAGATCAAAACAACGAAGCCAAGGCCCCTCAGAGGAAGTGGTCTTGACCCGGTCACAAACAAACATGGCAATCTTCTGATTGATCCAGAACCGGAGAATCACTTGTGGTGGCAGATCAAACAGAGAAGGTGTTAACACTGGAGCCTAGCTGACAGGTCCTCAGACGAACGTGTTGAAGGTTACCGTGTGGTTGTTTGTTCTCGGCTTGAGCTCGGCTCCCTTGTTGCGCTCGTCTGAGGCGACGTGTGCTTTTCCTCTGGTGGAATGTAAACTCATCTGCTGCTAAAGTTTTGTTTCATACGTGTCACAAATGAATCCTCTGGAGTGCGCCTTCTCATCTGACTGTTGTGGATTTATTTTGTCAAACTGAAAAGCACAGCGACCTCAGACTGAGTTCACAAAGGAGAGCTGAACGAGGCAAAGGTCTCACACAATACGCCGGGATAAAGAGTCTAAATTTCCCCGGTGGCTTCCTGAAGCTCAAACTGATTGTGAGGCCGACTGCAGTCATTCACTATCTGAGCCTGAACTGCTGACATGAGATCAGTCAGGTGTTTCCTTCACCTGCGCTCCAGGAAAATAAATGGAAATGGAATCAGTGAGGATCGCACAATAAGGTTGTACAGAAAACGTGTGCAGTCTAATAACACATAGACAAACCAACAGAAATCCCTGAGTCGTCCTTTCCAAGACATTTTTCAAACTTTAAGAGTTGTTAACCTGTAGTTTTCTGCTGTCTCCAGTCGTCTTTGGAAAGTGTGATCGTTCTTTTAACAAAGTGTGTTCGCTGAAGTACCTGGATTGGTGTGTGAGTGTGTGTGAATGTCTGCTGGACTGTGGATAACAGCTTATGCTTTAGCGTATGACCTCGCTCGATGAGTTACTTGACACCTCAGACGATGGCCACAGTCAGACTCTCTCCTGCTGAGAAAATGAGATTTCCTCTCCGCAATTTCTTTAGAATAGCAGCACAGGGCTTCGTACGGTTACAGGTGAACAGATGAATGTAGCAGGAGATGAACACATTCCTCTAACTTTACTTTGACTTTACTCTGATTGTGCTCACGTTTAATTACTTATCGATACGTCAAAAATACAAAAATGACTACATTTAACAGAGGGAATCAGAAAACTAAAAAGGAAAAGCGAGAACCGAACTAAAGGCCAGGCGGGAAAGCAACTTCAGCCACATTGCAGTTACAAAGCAGGATGATCTAATGTAGGCTTTGACCTTGACCTCGTCATGAGAATTAGAAAATTTGGTTCGGTCCAGGAATTAGGTAGTTGAAGTTTAAGTGCATTTGGGTTGATAGCGTTTGTCTCTGTGTGGGGCTACTGCCAATACTGTTAGCGTGTGACTCGTCTTAGACCCGTCAATCTATTTCCTGCCACTTATCTTAGCCTTGGTAACCATGGCAGCAGGCTAAGCAAAGCAGTCCAGACTTCTTTCACCGCAGCCGCCGCTTCCAGCTCTTCCTGGGGAAATCCTGAAGCATTTTCAAGACTGACAGAACATAAAATCCCTCTGGTGTGTGTCCGGGCTCTGCTATAGGATGCTTTGCTCTTTGGACATGTGTGGAATACCTCAGTGGGCAAGCCTGCGGTAGGTATCCTGATCAAACACCCAAATACACGTGAAGGCGGGGGAGGAGGTGCTTCACATTCATTAGGGAGATTGTTGCGCTGTGTGCTGGGATGCAGGTGTTGTGCTGGATGGCCATGATGACAGGAGAGACCCGAGCCTGAGGGCAAAACCTCTCTGTGTGACTGTGGATTTAGATTCCAACCCTCACCTATGGTAATGAGCTCTCAGGGTGGTGACAGAAAGGATGCGAACACATTATGCCACTTGGCAATTACACTGAAGAACATTACAAGTCAGCTACTCTGTGTTCACGTCACAGCTGAAAGCAGTTCCCTTCCTTTGCTTCTCCTTGAAATGCTGAACAAACAATCGTAACCTTGCATTTAAATTGATTTTGCGAGCGGCTTTGTAGGCTTGAGCATTTTTGGAGATGTTTGGTGTTCACTTACCAGGTTTGAATGGACTCCAATGGAACACTGCCTCCACACATTGACTGAAGTTTCGCACAATTACAACAAAAGCCAAATTGAAGTGTGTTACGCTGTAATGACGCAGACGCCTTCTAAAATCGATCGGGGGATGAATCAGGTGTCTGCGGCTCCATGTGCTTAGTAACTCCTCCTGCCTTTCCACAGGATGGTTGTGTCTAATGACTGACATGTAGAGTTGCTACTCACAGCCACAACCAACTTCTTATTCCACTCTCCTCAATTAGCTCCTATTGATCAAATCTATCATGGGAGCAGACAGGCTATTCACTGACTGCAGCAGATGGACTATTAGAAAATGGAAAATGTATAGACAGACTTTTTATGACGTATAGGGGTCGACCCTAGTCAGTTCAAATAGCAGTTTGTTATGATTGTGCTCATGTACAGAATGACTTCTTCTTCTGTGGAGAAAGCACCTTAACCTAAAGTGGACTTTGACATATACTGTATATAATGTAAGTCATGAATATTTTGCAACTTGAGTTAATGCATGCGTTACTGTCACACACCCACATTGTGTTTAGTCCAATAAACAGGTTAAGGGGGCGTCGTCCACTCGTTTCTCTCTCTCTCTATGTTTGCATACACTTGATTATTTATCACTTGTACTGTAAGTGAAGCCGTATACAGTCGGGCAGAATGAATTGGATTCTGCTGTTCTGCATGGTGAGGATCTGCATGTTGGAAACAATACTGGCTACAATCCAGTGTTTACTGATCTATCGCAGCTCGTCTTTACCAGGATAAAGAAAAGGTCCTGTGAGCTGGAAGCTTTGCTATAATGCAAGCAAAAAGCACACATGAAAGTAGATTCTCCACCTCAGTGATGTGTATGACATCATCATGCTATTCTTTAAAGCCACAAGCTTTTTCTCTCCTTTCCCCTTTTAAAGCAGCATCTATTCTAAATGTCTCTCTACACCTGTTAGCCACTGGCTATGATGTAAACACATTACGTTGGCTTGTCTTTAGCGTGACGTCCCCATGATATCTATGCGGTTGTGTTGTGTTGGCTTTGTTCTGCCATGTAAAGCCAGCCCAGCTGCTGCTTTGCCTGCTTGCGTCTCTTTGATGTACACAAATGTGGCAATCACAGACTCTCTGGTCTAATTATCCTCTGCTCTGTGTCAGGCAGCGACCTGCCCCCTCTTCTGTTAATGAAGACTTCATTTTTTTTTTTGCTTTTCCGTTACAGGGTTTCATCGCTGACGAGTGGCAGACGAGCTGAGGACTTCCAACATCAAGGTAATTACTCTCATTGTCACGGCTCGCACTGGGTTACAAGCAAAGGTTGAACCTTGAGTGGACCCAAAATATGATCATTCAAGAGGGGTCCGGCAGTAGGAAGTGGTTCAGGGACACGCATGGATATGTAGATGCTTCAAACCACAGTTTGAAATACTGGATAATACTGGAAAACCTGGCATGAGTGTCAGAGGCTGGCTAAATGGTTTCTCTTTATTTAAGATCTTTGTAAGGTTACCTACCTCACAAAGACTTTATTCCCAGTAAGCGTGTTATAACCCATGATATGCTCTACATTAATGCTATGTTAGCGTAGCTCCCTTTGTATTGTAAATAGAGAGAGTCGTCTCTTAATCTCACCGAATGTTTTTCAAGAGACGGTCATCTCAGCTGGGTGATGACGACACACGCGTGAGCTTACTGACTCTAATTCACTAAAAAATGGGCCATCTGACAATAACACTGCAGTGAGTGGACTTCAACCAGTGCACCACATGTATGTATGTATGTATGTATGATGAGGCACGGAAGGACACGTGACTTTCATTTCCCTGCCCTGCTTGACAGAAATGGCTGTGAATATCAACACAAAGACAATGTTTTCATGTCAAATAGCAGTTATTTCCGTGACTTGTGTGATTCGACAGTTCTTTGACTTCTCGTCTGTTCTCATAATTGAAAACGAAAACAGAAAAAAAAAAACCTGACTGTACTCGCCTCTGCCTTTTGACTGACAAGTGATCTTTAGGGAGTGACGCTCAATGTTGGCAAAATGAAAGCAAAGTGAGAATCTGGCAGATTACCACTTCAAAATGTCAAAATGTAGAAATGCAAATGAAGCCTAATGACCTCCTGGCCTGCCAGTAACAGACATGTAGCGCTCCACCGTGCTTCTCTTTATCTCTGTAACTCTCTTTGCCCTGGCAGCCGCTGCAGCGTTTCTCACCTGTGCTGACAGCCCTTCTGTTTTGTCATATTTCCTGACGAGACAGCTTCACACAGCCTCTCCCTTTTCCAGGAGGCGGGGGCGAGCGCCATTGATCTGCCGCTATCGAGCCACCATCATGCTAATTAGTGGCAGTTTGAAGCGGCGTGCCGCCTGAGGAAAACCCATGGAGGGGGGAGAAGCTCGTCGTGCTCAGACAATAGCCAATCACATCAGAGGGGAGGGGAGGAGGGGGAGGAGGGGAGGAGAGGAGAGGAGAGGAGAGGAGAGGAGAGGAGAGGAGAGGAGGGAAGAGGAGGAAAGGGGAGGGAGAAGAGGAGAGGAGAGGAGAGGTGAGGAGAGGAAAGGAGACAAGGGGAAAGGAGAGGAGAGGAAAGGGTAAAGGAGAGGGAGGAGAGGAGAGGAGAGGAGAGCAGAGGGTAAAGGAGAGGAGAGGAGAGGAGGGGAGAGGAGAGGAGAGGGTAAAGGAGAGGAGAGGAGGGGAGAGGAGGGGAGAGGAGAGGGTAAAGGAGAGGAGAGGAGGGGAGAGGAGAGGAGAGGGTAAAGGAGAGGAGTGGAGGGGAGAGGAGAGGAGAGGGCAAAGGAGAGGAGAGGAGAGGAGAGGAGGGAGAGGAGAGGAGAGGAGCAGCAAATGTCCACCATGATACAGAGACTCAGCGTCTCCACTACATCGTTCTTCTTTGGTGGAAATTCCATTCCACAGTAACTTTCATCCTGGAGTTCTCCCTCACAATCTCACACAGCTGAACTTGCTTTTTATATTTGCTCTCATCCTTCATGCCATTCTCTTGACTGATCATTCACATAGACAAAGCGTGCAGTTTTGCTTGTGCCTCCCTGCAGAGGAGCAGGATTTGTTTTGCTTCCAATACAAACAAATGGGCGAAATCACCGAGGCTCACGGAGCTGCGGTCCATGACCACGGAGGAACTCGATGTGGTGAAGCCGGAAGCTCTGGCCTGCGTCTCCAACTCGTCCAGTGTCGGGACGTGTGGTGAACCTGCATGACTGTAAAACATCAAGCTCGGTGATGAATAATGAATTTGAAACCTTCGTTAGTAAAAGAAGGAAAAACATCTGCCTCAGTTTCCTGCTACAAGCCGATCATCTTGCTGCAGCGTCAGTCAGTCTCCCGCTGCGGCAGTGCCAGCGCGGCGAGCGGCGAGCGATGGATGCATCTCGTTAGCGCGGCCCACTGGAGGCCTGTGCTACTTCAAACACACCCATGCTGCTGCTGCTGCTGCTGCTGCTGCTGCTATAAATAGAAACCAATCTGCAACACCACCTAATGAGCACAATCCACTTCAGACCCCACTGTCAACAAGCTGCTGAGTGTGTGTGTGTGTGTGTGTGTGTGTGTGTGTGTGTGTGTGTGTGTGAGTGTGTGTGTTTGTGTGTGTGTGTGTCCATAGATCCAGCTGACCATGCTCTTTTTGACCATGGCTCTGCTGTAAGCTGCTGCCCAGAAGTCGGTGAATGCGTGGGTGAAGGTGTGTGTGTGCGTGCTTGTAGCCATCAACGGCTGCTAAATATAGACTGAGCAAAGTCCAGAGCTGGAAGACAGCAGCAAGACAAGCACCCCCCCTCTCTCTCTGTCTTCCTGTTGGTCCTCAACATCTTCAGTTTTGCTTTGTGGAAAGAAATTCTTGATGAATAAAAATCCTGATTCTAGAAAATTGTATAAAATATAAAAACGTAAATCTTAATGTAAATATGGCGATGATCTTACAATCCTAACCAATGAACCGATAAGTGTGTCTTTGATATGAATCCCTTATCAAGTCTCAGGCTGTGATCACTCACACAGCTTTAAGGCCTGATTCCAAAGCTTCCTTATTTCCAGCCTATGAATGGACCATGTTGATGCTTTGGAGGTATTCTTGTGTAATTTATGTTGACTAGGTTCCACTGCTGGGTGAGTGTGTTGAGCTTGTTTGATCTGCCGGTCTGTGATCTATGTCCTGTGCTTCTATTAACACATACAGTATGCTTTACTCAGAGGAGGGACCTGGTACTTGGGATACCCTGGAGAGTTTAAGCGGACTTTGACTTGGATGCGCTTGAAATTATCGACTGGAAAAAGTGTGAATGAAAGGAAGGAGTCTCTCTGGTGTGGGGCCCTATTCAGTGCCGTAGACCTGGGGGGGGGGCGGGGGGGGGGGGCCCCTCCCCCGGAACGCCGGATAGGGGCCAAACTGGTGGTGGAGGGGAGGAGGAGGGGCGGTGAGAATGCGTCAGTTCAGCAGACTGGAGAAAGTAATGAACGAATGGGACGCAGGGAGGGAGGGCCTTGATTGGAGGAACAGGTGAATGAGTGACGTGACCTATGAGTCGACAATGTAGAACTCACTCTAAATGCTAACGTTGGTGTGCAGCAGTCATTTCTCCTGTCGGTGTGTTTTTAACATTTCCGAGCCCATTATGGGAAGTGTGTGGTAAAGTTCACTGAGTCACTTGAGCGTGAGTGCTCTTATTTGTGGAGGCATCATGAGGTCTGTCACAGCTCTGCGTGTGAGGGCTCATTGTGTTAGTGGAGCATTGTTACTGTGACCTGAAAGTGAGACAGAGAGCTTTTGTCTGTCAGGGATGTTTGACGTCACTGAGAGCCAAACCGCCGTCTTAATCATTGCAATCCAACGCTTTCTTTTCACGTGACTTTTGTCTTTAATCCCTCTTTCTCTGTCTGTTCTTTTTTTACTTTGCTCCTAAACCCTTTTTATGAATGTTTTCATGTCATTTCTCTTACCAAGCGATTTGTGTGCGAATGTTTCAATTAGAGCTCAACGTGTCTGTCAGAACCCGATTGGACCTGACTGGTGAAGCCGTCAGAAGAACCTTGAAGTACAAAATAGAATTTACATAAAAGCAAATAAGTTTTTAGTGAAAGGGTTAAAGTGGGTTGAAGGGTAATGTAGCCACGATGTAGAATCTGTAACTGAATAGCCAAATTCTTACAATAAAGAGAAAGATGTACGACATGTTGGTCTAGGATGCAGGAGGTCAACGTCCTCGGAGATCCCCACCAAGCGTTTCTTCGCCTTTCTCTCTGGATTGTCGCGACAGCCTTAAATTCATAAAACTGCATTTGGCGTTGCGACAATGACTGGAGCAAGTGGCTGACAGCTCGTGCTAGTCTAACAATCCAGAGCAAA
>NW_027466924.1:40000-70000 GCF_046128005.1 Genypterus blacodes
ATGCTTAGTAGGCGTAGGCGTGGTGGTCATGTTGGGGAACACAAGGAGCTGAGCATCAGAGTCTCACTCATGCATGTGACATCAGTAAGTACACACAGAAACACAGAAACATATCCATGCTAACAGAAAAGCACTCACGCATGAACACGTTCCTCCTGGTGGGTGGTAATTGGACAGAAAGTGTATGATGATTAGTTTCTGGAGGAGGAGGAGGAGGAGGAGGAAGAGGTTTTTGTCTTAATTAGCTCTATGGCCAAATCAAAACAATGCTTTACTCCTTAATTAGCGCATGCTAGGCCCCCAGATATCAGAGAGAGTTAGATGTGGAAAAGAAGAAGAAGGACTCTTCAGTCCTGGTGGCTTTATTGTGGCTCTTATCCTGTACACTCATGTCAGCAGTTGTGGGTTGTCGGGCCCGAGTCCTGCCTTGGTTTTACAGTGACCACAACATCTGGAAATAATGAATTAAAGGATGATGATGTCATATCACGTCTGAGTAGTGAACTTTTACAATGACAAGTCTCTCTCTCTCTCTCTCTCTCTCTCTCTCTCGCTCTCTCTCTCTCTCTCTCTCTCTCTCTCTCTCTCTCGCTCTCTCTCTCTCTCTCTCTCTCTCTCTCTCCCTCTCTCTCTCTCTTCACCTCGTTTATCTTGTCTGGTAATGAGACAGGGCAGTGTCTTCACGCTTCATGCCCAGAGTGTGAGACCTTGGCTGAGAGGAGAAATCCCAGAGGTCCTCCCCTCCCTCGGCTGCCTCGGAGATTAAAACAAAACGGTCTCTCTGTCTGTCTGTCTGTCTGTCTGTCCCACTCATCCATCCATCATTCTCTTTTCAATGTTCAAGTTGATCCATTTCACTTTTCAATGGCAGGACGGAAGCAGCGATGGCAGCCATGATAACCAAACTTTCTCTCTGCCCGGTCAGAATATACCTTGCAGTACCGCTCGCACCTAAAGAAATGACGCTCATCGATCTCATAGAGTATCACTCTCTCAAGGCTAATCTCTTGGTCTGCTCTCCCCTCCCCTCCACTCTCCCTCGACCTCTATCACGGCTTTGCTTTGTCTGGAGCCATCTGATTGCCTCTCACTCTCCATCAGTCTCTTTTCACTTTCATCCCACTCCCTCCCTTCTTCTCCGTCACTCTTTCCATTAGCTGGTTCTGATAGGGGACGGCCCCGGCCTAGCCAAGCATTCATGAGTCAATCTCCGGCGCTCTGAACGCGAGCCGCTCTGAACGCGAGCCGCTCTCAACGCGAGCCGCTGTGAACGCGAGCGGCTCTGAACGTAGGCTGCTCCTCCAGGGATTTGAGGATCGGGGGGCCCAGTTTGCTGGTTAGGTTCAGATGAAGCCACTCTCTGCCCGCCGCCGGCCCTCAGATGTCTGGCAATCAAGCGGAGAGGAGAGGACGGTTAAATTAGAGCGCTGCTAAATTCAGTCCAGGCCTGTCACTGTGCTCTGAAATTAAGTAAGAAAATGTCTGTGTGGAACTTTTCAAAGGGCTTTTCAAAGGAGAGAAGATAAAAAGAAAATAGACAAGGCAATATTTTAAAAGGACAGACAAATACAAGGCTGAAAATAGAAATGGTCTCTGGAGTCCTGGCCTTGAAGGAGTCCCTGTTTGGAGGACCCGGGCTCCTGTAGGCTGTGGTAGCATCCAGCGGCGCAACACAACATAAAAACAAAACAAATGAATAAATCCTGAATCTGACAAGTGGCAAATTGCAGCGAGGGCAAAGATGAGGATCCACATGGCAGAGGTATGGATGGGTCGTCCATCCTCAGGGGCGAGGCCATGAAAGTTCTTATTTGAAAAAGAAGGATCGGACCAACGACTGGTACACGTGTGTGCTGAGATCTCAACATCGTCAACCAATTAAGCTTAATGACACAGAAACCACGACATTAACAGAAAGACCACTAACACCCTCATGTCATCTCTTCATCATGAACATTATTTGAATAAAGTTTGAATGAGAGTTGCCTTCTTCTCTCCTTTCTGGTTGCCCTCCAGTTAGAAACGTCTTCACTGAATCTGGCCCTTGAACGCTCTGTGGAGGCGTTACTTTGTAAACATTGGTGTCAGATATTGAGACCCTGAACTCCTCTCTCTCTAATTGATCCAGCATCTTCTTGAGAATGTCTTTTTGCTTACAGGTCTGGCAGGAATCTTTATTTTTCCACGAGTCAATCGTTGTTTTTTCTTCATCTCTGCCATGCATTTAGTTGGCGAGTGAAAATAGAGTCCATGTGATGTAGATTTGGGAAAACAATAAAAAGGACTAAATAAAAATAAAAATCGCAAACTTTCAAAAGTTTTTTTTGCGTTTGAGTCCCTTCCTGTCATGGGCTCCATGCGTTGATGTGGCCTGGCTGTGATTCGGCTCCGTGCTAATGAGCGCTATTGGAGCTGCTGTCTGTTTATCACTTGAGGAATATTCATTAGGCTGACATGAATATTCAACGTCCTATCCTCAGCGCGCTCGGATCAATGTCAGGCTGCTCATTGTGCTTTCTCTTTCTACTGTGACAGCTTCATAGTGGCTTTGCAAGTGTTCGCAGTGACAAGCGACAGCGCTACCAGTCAGTGCGCTGAGGACTCGGAGATTGTCCTCCAACCCAAGTGTTGCGTGTTCTGTACCCACATCAACCTGAGCCCGAACTTGCTCTGCAGGAAAGAGCGTGTCCATGTGACGTCCCAGGTCACGTTCCCTTTGTAACGTATGTGCGTACAAGTCCGGTGTTTTCTGTTGGTAAAGTCTCTAACATGTCTGACGAGGGAGGCGGGGCAAGTATACCATTGTGTTTAGGAGAGGCTAAGGCTTGTTATTGTCACAAGGTTAAAGTGAAGGGTTTGTTTTTCATCTTAAGCCGTAATATATCGTCGTTTGTACTGAACTGTTTAAGAGCAAACTGGTTTCTCTTCTGAAGCGTCCTGTCAAAATTGAATGGGAAAACCAAGTTATGCTTTAAGAAGATAGTGAAGGCTTCCATCAGACTCTCGTCACGTATCGTCTTTATCTCTGCACACACTCTCTCGCTCTTTCCATCGGTACGTTGAATCAGAGCCGATCTCAGTTCCTTTTGGAATGTGTGAGGTAATTCATACTGGAGTGGCCGGCCTCACTCATGCACACTGATGGTAAACATACATGTATGTTACATTTATCTACATGGAGATTTACATTTGGTACAGATATTTTTTTACAGATTATGCAAGTATTGATATTTCCAGCATGCTAAAGTTTCCATATGTGGAGATCAATCAATCAATCAATCACATTTTATTTATACCGCACAATCCAAACAGAAGTGTGTTTTCACATGAAGTTAAAACTTTACAATGATTAAAACAAGACAGATAAATAGACGAGTCTGAATAGCTTCTTTGTCATGAAGTTGAGTTAGAGATGTGATTTATTCATTCATTCACTGCAGAACATTGAGTTAAAATGCATAACAAGTGAGGAATACCATAGCAACCACAGACTAACCACAGATACAGTATCTGCTTACCATGGTAACAGTGCATGGGAGCTATTAAGGTGAACATAATCTGAACTAATTCAGCCCAAACTACAGCTGATCTGGACTGCATCTCCTCTCTCTGAGTGGGATTCTCCCCCAGAGAGAGTCGCCATAAATGATTGGTGAATTGGTCTTTACGCGCGGTAACGGTAATCCTTTTCAATATTAGAATGGCTCTAATTCACTGCCCGTGTCAATGGGTTTGGAGCGCGGTCCGCCCGCTGCCCGAGGCCGCCGCGTCTTTAAGCCGCTCGCTCGCTCGCATTCTCACTCGCTGGTCTACTTTTAAAATTTCATGCTCTCTGGATTAGATTTCAAACCTGCGCTCTTCCATCTATGATTCACTTACAGAGCTGCAGGGCATACAAGTAGATGCTCTGTGTGTGTGTGTGTGTGTGTGTGTGTGTGTGTGTGTGTGTGTGTGTGTGTGTGTGTGTGCATATGTATGTGTTCCCGTGGTGTGTGAGTGTGTGGGTGTGTACAGAAACAAGATCATCTTTCATTCAGCCGTCGTATCGCTCTGTGGCGTATCGCTCTGTGGCGTATCGCTCTGTGGCGTATCGCTCTGTGGCGTATCGCTCTGTGGCGTATCGCTCTGTGGCGCACACAGGCGGGAGTCGGAGTGGCTCTCAAACAAAAGGCATGACAATCTTTGACTGGCGTTTGTCCTTAATAATCCAATCCAGATTGACACATGTGAGGGGGACAGATGCTGCTTTACCTGGATGCACATCTGTACATACAGCATGATGTCATCTGTCATGAGCTTTACTATCCTGGATGCTGAGATGAATCCAGTGCAGTGGTACAAAGCAGAGCAGCCTGATGTGCGTCTTCCACACACACACACACACACACACACACACACACACACACACACACACACACACACACACACACACACACACACACACACACACACACATGCAAAAGAAAAGAACAGAAACTCATCACAAAGAGGAATCACTGTGTTCATGTGTGAAACTTACTTAATGCTCATTTTTTGTTTCCCCTCATATGGAAGAGATTGAAAGTGGTGTTCTTAGTGTTCAGGGGAAAAGGTTTATAGGAGTGAGAGCCTCATATGTTTCTGGTTCACAAACAATGATGTCAGGGAGCTGAAGTTCAACCGGAGTCTGCGCTACATCAGACAGACGGCCTCTCCTGCTGGGTTTGGCGTCATCTTGTGAAACATTTTGTATCGTTTCAAAGAGTTTAAGTCTGCTGAGAGAGGAGATTGAGTCAAATCAGTGTAGGTGAGGAGTGGAGCGAAGAGGCTGGGAAGCTGTTCAAGACGACTGGACGACAACAGCAGAGTGGACAGAGTGATCCTCAGCTCGCCTCGTCTGCTGTCACCTTTCTGCTCCTCTGTCTCTTTCCACTGTCCTGCTTCCTTTCCTTCATTGTTTAGTCTGAAACCTCTCACACACACACACACACACACACACACACACACACACACACACACACACATTTTCATGCCAAGATGAGGGTAAGACAAGAAAAGAAGGGAGGAAGAAGGAGAGCAGGACAGAGGAGGTGTCATGAACGTTCAGGTCGAGGTTAGAAACCAAAGAGGCTTCACCTGGTGGAGTCATGGAGCTATGAGGGAATCAAGAGGAAGACGAGGAGGCCAGGATGAAGGAGGCCAAGAGGAAGATGTGAGGAGGTGTGATGATGAACACATGAACTCCCAGAGAGCTACAGGCCGCTGCACGTTCAGGTTTGTGTTTAACTGACGACACCAGATCGTCCAGGACGCTCGGCTCTGCTGTGCGCTTAGTGAACGTGCAGAAGGAGTCTTGTTTCACCGCAGTGTAAAGGAAAGTGTTCCGCGCATGCTGGATATAGCAGTTTGATGGAAAATTCTCAACGAAATAATTAAGATGAAGCCTGTGATTCTGCTCCCAAGGTCTGAGGGGAACATCACAGCAGATGGCACAGACACGGGCCACAGAAGGTGCCAGAAACCATTTCAATGAGCTTCATAGGCAGCCAGTGCATCGTTTATGTGTGTGTGTGTGTGGGTGTGTGGGTGTGTGTGTGTGAGGGGAGGAAAGCGTGAGCTGAGCAGAGGCCTGGGCTGAGTGTGGGATCTGAGGTTCTCACATGTTCATCTCCTCCAATAACACATGTGACATGCCACCATCTGCTAACCCAACGCACAAGTGAGTGAAATTGGAATGAGGCGACACTTTATGGACATCAGGTTGATGTGTGAAGCTGTTGCATCACTGAGTCAGCGAGTAGAGAGCAGTTGTCATCACACGTGTGGTTTGCGTGTCGGAAAGTTTGGCTTGTACCCAAAAAGAAGTGCCTCAATAAAAATGTTTTCTGTATATTAAAAAAATGAATATAAAAGAATAACTGGGATTTTTAAAACTAAAAAAATTCAGGATTTTTTCCCCGTAGAGGATTGGATGAAGCCTTCTTCATACTTTTGGAAAAACATCATTTTATTTTCAAATTATTATAGGTAGTAGAAGCACTATATAATTATTTTTGTGTGTGTGTGTGTGTGTGTGTGTGTGTGTGTGTGTGTGTGTGTGTGTGTGTGTGTGTGTTTACTTCTTTTGAGTTTTATTTTGTACATTTTGAAACTGCAAATTGAAAAGATACAAAATCGCTGAAAGTGGCCCGATAATGGCCGGGTTTGTTTATCTCTTCACACTCCCCCCTTCTCTCTTTCTCCCACCACACCCTCCCTCCTTCTCCCTCTCTCTCTCCACACCCTCCCTCCTTCTCCCTCTCTCTCTCTCCCTCCCCCCCTCCCCAGTTCTCCCTCTCTCTCTCCACACCCTCCCTCCTTCTCCCTCTCTCTGCTTCTCCCTCGTTCTCCCTCTCGCGCTCTCTCTGCTTCTACCTCGTTCTCCCTCTCTTAACCCCCCCTCCCTCGTTCTCCCTCTCTCTGCTTCTCCCTCGTTCTCCCTCTCGCGCTCTCTCTGCTTCTACCTCGTTCTCCCTCTCTTAACCCCCCCTCCCTCGTTCTCCCTCTCTCTCTCCACACCCCCCTCCCTCGTTCTCTCTCTCTCTCTCTCTGCTTCTCCCTCATTCTCCCTCTCGCTCTCTCTCTGCTTCTTCCTCGTTCTCCCTCTCTCCACACCCCCTCTCCCTCGTTCTCCCTCTCTCTCTCCACACCCCCTCCCTCGTTCTCTCTCTCTCTCTCTCTGTTCTCCCTCTCGCTCTCTCTCTGCTTCTACCTCGTTCTCCCTCTCTCCACACCCCCCTCCCTCGTTCTCCCTCCCTCTCTCCACACCCCCCCTCCCTCGTTCTCCCTCCCTCTCTCCACACCCCCCTCCCTCGTTCTCCCTCTCTCTCACGACCTTGTAAAAACCCAGTTGAAGAAGACAGAACGCCTCAGTTTAAACTCGATGGCGACGACCGTGTCTTTGCAGTGAGTGGCGTTGTGTCTTTTGTGTGCAAATCTCGCTGTGCACTTTGCCTGCACGAGTGCGTGCAAACAAGGGGAGGAGAGTGGGAGAGTTTTGACAGCTAGGGCCTTCTGTTTCTTGATGATTTTGAGCTGTTATATATCAGACCAAAGCCATTACTGCTATTTTGCCGTCACTGGAGCGCTCCTGGTGTGACGGTCGGAGGATGATGGCCAGCAGTTTGCAGCCAGATAACAACGAGGCAAGCTCACATGTTTTGTGGTGTTGTCGCCTGTATGACAGTTTAGAAAAGAGCTCCTTATATTACATACTCTTCAAAACCCAAACAAATGAATTCTCAGCGGTTGTAGTCACTTACCACAGCCAGAATCGAACCGACAACCTTTGACGATACACCAGAATGCTTTCCCCCCCTTGTTAGAAGAATCCCGCAGATGATTGGTGTCTATCCATTACTCTGTGGTTCATTTGGACGGGTCTGGGTCTGGGTCTGGGTCTGGGTCTAGTCCCAGAGTTCATACCCCCGCCAAGCACCAACTTTCCTCCAATTATGGATCCGTCCCTCAATGATGAAATGTAATTATTGATTAAACTTTTGATTCCACCATTTATGATTCTAAGGTTAAAATGTGACTGATTGTTGCGTAAGTAGTGAGGTCACAGTTTGGTTTCAGTTGATTCACTTTTGACAAACAGCCAATTACAGCAAAACCATGAGGAAAATCAAATAACAAAGATAAAACTTTTATTCTGCACGGACAGTGACAGCTGACCTCATGTTGTAGGAAGCGGAAATGGGCCTGGCCTTAACGGATGGATGCGGCTAGACAAATGGTTTTGACTCCACGGTTCAAAACTTATAGACCAAAGTGTGAATGCGGTTGTAACAGCGCCACCATCAGGCAGACCAGTGTCACACCTTCACTGGTTTCTTATCTGGATTATGTCTAGCCAAGTTTCTTTCATTGGAGGTCTTCAGGTCTGGACTTCATAATGACGCCTGTGCTGTCCTGCCTGCTCTTCAAGGTGAAGAAAGACAAGCCTTCCCCTCCCCTTCATCAGACTCTTCTTCCCTTATCCCTTATTTTAAAGTAAAGGTCATCCTCCGTGATGAAGGTTCAAGTCCCAGTTGGTAAAACCTGCTGAAATAACGCAGAGGAGGAATTAAAGATGAGCCATTAAATCGGGGCCAAATTCCCTCTCCCATCCCTCGCTCTTTGCCATTGTCTCTCTCTCTCTCTGCCTCTCTCTTCTTCGTCGTTCCCTCATCAGTTCAATCCAGGCTGTTTGGTCACTGAACAAACGTGTTTATTGCATAGAAAAGTTCAATGATTGTTGTTTAATTGACGTCACTGAAATCTTGTGGCATAGTTTGTAACTTGTGTAGGATTGTGGAGATGTTTGGTTTCCCTCACCAGGTCCACAGCCTGTAGAGCTGATGTGAGAAGGCTCCAGGAAGTTACTATAGGGGAGAGATCCATGAAAAACATCATTTCAGGGTCAAAGGTCATGGAAAAACACTTTCTCAGGCAACAGTGAACATATTTGCATCTAGCGCCAACATGTTCTGACGTTACGACACCGCTGGCGAATAATTGCTCTCCAGCGGCAATCAGTAATGTAATCAGTCATCTTCTTCAGTCCTCGTAAAAATGTGTTGTAATTAGAATGCCGCCCACCAACACAACGCCTCCATTCTGCCACAGCAATCACAAACAATTACTATGTAAAAGTCATTTGTGAGTTTGGAGATGTTTGGCTGTCAAATCCTCCGCTCACATCGAGGGAAAGCAGTCACGTTTCCATAGTTACAGTGGCACACAAGCTACCGTCACAGGCTGGACTTGCAGGAGACCTGGGATCGGGCCGCAGACCGTCTCTACTGAGGGCTCTGGCACCGCTCGTGTTGGTCCACACCCGAGTGCTCACCTGTCCAAAGGAACGACACAAAGCGACTCAACACACACGAGCGACTGTATATCGGCTATGAATCTACTGTGAGTGCAGCAGATATAGATTCAGGCAGCTTGAGCTTTGAGCGAGTGTATCATTAAAGAACATAACACACATTCTCACATAATTACTCCTGCAGTGTACTCCTCCAAATTAATCATGTCTAACAGAGCATCCCAGGACGCATTGTTGCTTTAAAACATTAAAGATCGCACCCAGACTGAACTTCCTGAGACAAGGCTGTGTTTGTGTGTGTGTGTGTGTGTGTGTGTGTGTGTGGGGGGGGGGGGGGGGGGCTCTATGTAAGCAGATGGTAGCAGTTTAACAGACTCTTGAGCAGTTAGCAAGAAGTGTAGGAGGTTAACTCATTGCTGATTTAACCGGTTGTTGCTGCTAACTAGATCATCCCATCCTGGCATCCCATGATGCTTAGAGTTTCTGCGGCAGAAAAGCTGAAAACTCACATTTCACTGAGTCGCTCCCCGGTGTGGTTTAGTCTCTGAGACGGTAACAGATGTTAGACTTTAATTGAATAACAGACAGGGGAGAGAGAGAGAGAGAGAGAGAGAGAGAGAGAGAGAGGGAGAGAGAGAGAGAGAGAGAGAGAGAGAGAGAGAGAGAGAGAGAGAGAGAGAAATGGGAATCATTTTATTCCCATCTCTGTGTGTGTGTGTATGTGTGTGTGTAATTATTCTCACCATAAATAGCGTGAGAGTGTGTGTGGCTGCTATGTACAGGACACCCTAAACAAACAGCTGGGAAGTGAGAGGAAGAACGATGAAGAAAAAGCTGGAAACAAATGAAATAGATAAATAGATAAATGGGAGAGAGGAGGGGAGAGAGAGAGAGAGAGAGAGAGAGAGGGAGAGAGAGAGAGAGAGAGAGAGAGAGAGGGAGAGAGAGAGAGAGAGAGAGAGAGAGAGAGAGAGAGAGAGGGAGAGAGAGAGAGAGAGAGAGAGAGAGAGAGAGAGAGAGAGAGAGAGAGAGGTATAGTGAATAAGCAGAGGAGAGGCTAAAAGAAAAAGAATATGGAGGAGCAGTGAGGAGCTGTGAAGGTAAGAAACTCACTGGCAGCACTAATGAGGTTCATCCTCAGCTCCCATGATGCTTTGCACCGTAGCATCTGAGGGACGGCCTGGATGCCTGATTGATTACCTGGAACTACCTGGAACCAGTGACGACTTGGATTACTAAGTGCTGACTGTTTGAGGGATGATGAACTGCCTGCTTCACTGAGCGACCACGCCACTGGGTGTTTCTGTGTGTGTGTGTGTTTCTGTGTTTCTGTGTGTGTGTGTGTTTCTGTGTGTGTGTGTGTGTGTGTGTGCAGTAGAAGGATCCATGAGTCCTTATGGATCCATGAGCACGTGTTAAGAGCTCCTCTACATCAACAGATACTAATAAATTCACCTTTGACCTTTTGACCTGATACCTCTGTGTGTAGCCGTAGCGTACCGTGAAGCCTAAACTCTCCTGCATGTCACAACTCAGTTCCATTGTCAATTGTGAATTGAAGTGAATTGAGCGTTGAAAGAGTCCTTCCAGCGCTCTGAGGTAAAGAAACACATGGAACGTTTCCAAAGTGCAGACTGACATTTTAAGCATTTGGTGCCAGCTGACAGATTTTAATTACGCTCCCTGATACCTCGCCATTAATTAAACACCAGCCGCTCCTGGTTTGAAAGGAAAGAGAGAGAAAATAGGCCGGCGTTCTCCCTGGCGTCACGTCAAAATAAAACCAGAGGCAAGCGCGTGACGAAGGCGGCGAGGGAGGGATGTGATGGCGTGCGAGAGGTGTCACGTTGTGTTTTGGCCACGGGGTCTATTCGTCTGTGCTCGCCGCTGAAAGGCAGCGCAGATAAGGAGGCATAAATCAGTGCAGACGGACAGAGAGAGAGAGAGAGAGAGGAGGAGGCGGAGGAGGAGACAGACAGACAGATAAAGGTGCAAACAGATACAGACAGACAGGACTGGGGGAGAGACAGACAGATGGAAAGATAGACTGGACTGCTGCTGTGGTCAGGATCATTATAATGTTATTAATAAAAATAAACTCTTTCATCTGTGACTCAGCCGATCTGTTTTGTTTGCAGATACATCAGGTTGAGCTCTGAAGTAAACGCTGCACGCTGTAAAACCACTTCACTACTTGGTTGAGTCTCGTTAGCTGCTGACCACGGCCGCCCTGGAACACTAGAGTCGTACCGCACCGTGACATCCGCCTTCCGAGTTTGATTGCTGCTTTCTGCCCCGGTCCAAACGAGCAGCACCGCCACGACGAACACAGTGTGTGAGTCAGACAGACAAACACAGCATGTGTGAAAGTGTTGACACTGTGCCACTGTGCAGCCTTTATGTGTTCAGCCTCCTCAGACATCTCACACTGCAGAGCTCAACCACCATGATGTGTGTGTGTGTGTGTGAGAGTGAGTGAGTGAGTGAGTGGACAAAGGTCCGTCCACATTATGGTGAAGAGGTGAGCAGAGAGGTGTGTGTGTGTGTGTGTGTGTGTGTGTGTGTCTGTGTGTGTGTGTGTGTGTGCGTGTGTGCGTGTGTGTGAGTTCCCAGTCACAAACAAGACGGCCATGACACAGTTTGTTTATATTGTCTATCAATTGGACCCTATAGTTCATCCCCTTCAGTCTGACATACTCATTAGTCTGAAGTGCTGAAGTTTACAAACAGAAGCCACAATGAAGTCATGAGGAGGTGGAGTTAGCTCTGAAGCTGTAGTGCAGCCTGTCACATGTTCACTGTTTGGCCCACAGGCTGCAACATGTGGAGCTCTCATCAAGACCAGGAGACTGGAATTGAAAAATTGGGCGGAAGAGGGAGAAGGAAAAGGGAGAAAAACACCGAAATGACTTCAAAGCTCAATCGATGACAAATACACAACAGAATATATTTCATAATTATCAAGGTGGAGCGGGGGATCTGTGTGCTGGAGCTGTAAATTGCATTTTGTGGGTATGTCACTCAGCTGCGTGGGGACGACAGCCGCGTCGGGTCAAAGGCAAACTGAAGACCTGTGGTGTCTGGAATTGAATTGTCCGTATCAATTTCACGGAATAATTTGAAGAATGGAGTGAGAGCTGCTGGGGGCATGGTGGGAAAGAAATGAGAAGAGACTGGGGGCTAAGTGTGGAGCATGGGAGCGTGAGGAGGAGGTGGAGGAAGGTGGGCTATTAGAGACGGGCCCGTGTTAGCCAGGCGTGGACAGTTAGCGTCCCTTACTGCTGTGTAGATCAGGTTACACCTTCACTTCTTACAGCTGATCACATGGCTCAGACTCAGAGATTAAAAATAAATGACAACTGATTTTATCTTGGATATTTCGAAGAACCAGAGAGAGAGAGAGAGAGAGAGAGAGAGAGAGAGAGAGAGAGGGAGAGAGAGACAGAGAGAGAATGCTGTCACATCTCATGATAAATACAAACCCGGCAAACATGGAGCGGCCTTTCAGCCATCTTGTATCTTATCAATTGGCGGCATTATACTGAAAAAAAGAAACAATGGAAGTAAAACCAAAAATACAAAAAGCTGGTGTCTTCCACACTCGGCTGCTCAATTTGTCTTTCATCTCCTTGCTAATAACATGCTAATCATGGCGTTCACATGATTGGTGACGGATTGACTTCATCGCCTCCATCGCAACGCAAAGGTTTATTTCTTTTGCGTTGAATTCCGTCTCATTGTCGTTGTTGGCTGGACAACTTTTCCCTCCGAGTGAAAGCAAACTTTAAGGAACAAATTAAAAGAGCCAGGGCTGCGTTGATGAGACAAATTATATTTTACGCTGGATTAGAGGCTAATCCACGGTAAATCCCCTGAGAAAGGCAAACGGCTAAATGTCAGCCGGTATCCTGCTACATGCAAATTACAAACAGCTCTGCTCTGCTTTCCACTTTGCCCGTTTCTCTGTTTTCACCCCGTACAACGGCAGCCATTACTTTTATTGTGTCATTATGTAGCTCAAGGTTGAGATGACATAATGCAATAAGAGCTGTGCAGAAACACCAGAGACTTACGGATGCTGCTGCTTTCACTGATGTGGCAATTTCCATTTTTATCGGCGCATCCTATGCTAATGTATGAACAGGAGAGCTGTGATTTAATCTTGTGAGTCTGTTATTTTCTGGAATATGAATAATCACAGAGCGTAGAAAGGCTGGTTTCATTTGAGAAGTCAAAATATATTTCTCTGGGTTTTATTAGGGCCTAATGAAATAATCATGCCTGCTAATGGATTTATTAATCTGCTGCGTTACCTTGAAGGGATTGGATGGCAGGGGTATTAGGTTCATACATCTTATTTTTTTTTACCTCTGTGCTTTAAGGAACGAGATTCAAACTGAATTAATTAAAAACCATCTGGGAATGTGTGAAGTGTATTACAGGTTTCTGCCCACTCTTAACCATTTATCATTCTCATTATTAACGTTACATACTAACATCTCTCCCTCTGCTCTCTCTCTCTCTTTCAGGCTTGCTGTCTTTCTTAGGTTGAGCGAGCGATTCCCCGTCTGCGCCGTCAAGACCCCCGCGGTCGTCAGGGGCCATGTGTTGTTGCTGGCGTGATAGCCTCCAAAACCGTTCGCCGTGGAACACCTAAGATGGGGAAAGGACTCGCTGCCATGCTGCAAAATCACCTCTAATCTCAGCCAAAACACTGCCCGCCAACCTTTTTCCTCCACTTAAGATTACCTGCAGCCGTCCTGATCTGAAGCTCTCCTGCTCCTCCTCTCTCTTCCTCTGTCCCACCCGGACGACCTCAGACTCTTCAAATCTGAACCATGGCCGGCAGACTGGACCTCTCCAGCCTCTCCCCCTCCCTGGTGCTCCCCCTTCTGCTCTCTGTGTTTCTGCTCCTTCACCTGCCTGGCTCAGTGAGGGGTGACTGCTGGTTGATAGAGGGCGATAAAGGCTACGTCTGGCTGGCTATCTGCAGTCAGAACCAGCCTCCTTACGAAACCATCCCCCAGCACATCAACAGCACGGTCAGTATACGCTTGCCTACATCTTCTGACACTGAGCTCATTTTGTCTCTCAGCCTCAAACACAATATGTTGTTGCGTTTCCTGGGAGAAACTGGACTTTCATTCTTGTACTTATTTGTTCAATATGCATTCATGAACAAATTCACAATTCTGCAAAACTTTTTTGAAATTTGAAAAGATTTTTAGTTCAAATGACCTCGCATTTTGTAAGATAAATCCCGAAAAAGGCAGATTTGCCTTTATTTGTAGCTTCTTTGTCAGTCTTTGTGGTAAACAAGCCTTTCCTCATAAAGTTAGAGTGAGGTTTTAAGGTCATGGGCCTGACCCCATGGAGTGTGACTGGGTGCATGCTGAGCCACAATCTGAGGAATGAAACTGAAACTGATGGGACCCAACAATGAACAATATTTTCGTAGAATTTGACCGTCATTTCCAAGAGAAACATCAGGAATCGTTTGGTAAAAAAACTTCACATTCGGCCTCCATGACAAAACACCTCAGTCCACACATTGTATGTTGGCGAAACACTTATATGACCAATAAACCTATGCAACACACTCAAAAAGTCAGATGTTACTTTGTTAAAGTGTCTAATAAAAGAATGTTTGCCTGAGCAATATTTTACAAATGTAGGCTAATGTTTTTTTCTTTCAAAGCATCGACGGTTAGCTGCACTTTAATGGGCTATGATTACCTCAACGTAAAGTCAATAGGATGTCTCTCTGGGGGAATGACTCATTACCCATGAAAGGCAGTATAGACATTTTCCAATAACAGAGATCCTAAAGCTAAACCTACTCTTAACCTAAAGGTGCAATGAATCACCTGACACTCGTTGTTTCTTGTATCCCTTAGGTCCACGACCTGAGGCTTAATGAGAACAAGCTGAAGGCGGTTCTCTTTACCTCCATGTATCGCTTCACCAACCTCACTGATCTCAATCTCACCAAGAATGAGATCAGCTACATCGAGGACGGAGCCTTTGCTGGACAGGCAAACCTGCAGGTCTGCAACCCATGAACACCACGCTGTTTACACTAAGAATATGTCATTGATTCTGACACACTTGTAATACCAACCAATAAAACAGAACTAAGCTCAATGCTTTAAAACATTTTATTTTGTGAACCCCACATGACTTTCTGTTTATGTTAATTGAAACAAATGACATTTCGGAAATATGTTGTGTCCATGTCAGGTTCTCCAGCTGGGTTACAACAAGATGACCAACCTGACTGAGGGCATGTTAAGAGGCCTGGGTCGCATGCAGTGCCTCTTCCTCCAGCACAACCTCATTGAGGTCATTGCCACCAATGCCTTCTGGGAGTGCCCCAGCCTCAGCAGCCTGGATTTATCCTCCAACAAGTTGGCCCGCCTCGACCCGTCCACTTTTAATGTCGTCAATCGCCTCATGGTGTGCGAGCTTGCAGGAAACCCATTCCACTGTGGCTGTGAGCTCTTCAGTTTTCTCACGTGGCTAGAGTCATTTAACAACGTCACCCACACCTATGATCGGCTCCAGTGTGAAACCCCTCGGGAGATGACTGGTTATCCACTCCTAAGTCCGGTGCCTGGTCACGGGCGAAATGCTCGGTCCATTCTTTCATCCATCTGTCGGGACGGTATGATAATTCCAGGCATACCCTCCCTGCCGCCAGACTTAGATGGCTCTGGGATGGGTTTGGACAACCCAGATCAAGGTCTCTACCACCAGCCCCCCGTGTCATCCACGACTGACCCCACCAATAACCATCAGATATCTATGAAGCTTCAGACTGTCACACTCTATACTGCTTCCCTCATGGTGCAGATCCCTCGACCGTACAGCAAGATGTACATACTCTCTCAGTACAACTACACGTTTGTTGCAGACATCATGCCCCTGAAGAACAAGAAGGAGATAATCACTCTGGACAAGCTGAAGCCTCACACCAACTATACCTTTTGTGTGGCTTCTGTAAGCAAATCCCAGAGATACAACCACACTTGCCTGTTATTTACAACACGGGCTACTGGGCCAGAGGGCCAACTACCCAATCCATCCACAACTACCCACTACATCATGACTATCCTGGGCTGTCTGTTTGGCATGGTCATCGTGCTTGGATTTGTTTACTACTGTCTCAGGCGACGACGAATCCAAGAAGAGCAGGAGAAGGCTATAAGTGTAAAGAAAACTATTCTGGAAATGAGGTATAAGACAGTTATCAATTTTAACTTTTATATCAGGACAAAGCAGATTCTTCTTCCTGTATATGAATAGTTGAATGTATAAGCACTAAACAATCTCAATCCTCACTTCAATATACTTGAAGAATTCAGCACTGTATGACTTGTTTGTGTATTACTTAAATTTAGCTAGAATATTGCTGTGTAATTAATTATTGAGCCTCACCAGCTTTGTGTCTTAACCCCAATTTCGCCTTTTGTTTCTGTGTTTGCACGAAGAGTTTGACCATATTTAAAGGTCCAAAACTGTGAGGTTGCACAGCTGCTGATGGGGGGAACATAAGCTGAACTCAACACACATGAAAAATGTCCCTGTGGTTAAGGAATCATGAAAAAATCCACTATCTTCCCCATGATTCAGATTGGCTCCCACATTTAATGGGTTTTACCTCGGTCATGTCTCACCATTCTACCATGTTTCATCAAAATTTGTGCAGAACTTTTTGAGCAAGTCTGTTGGAAAAAACAAACAATCTAAATCACACAACATACTCTTCTCAACAGAGGTCAAACACATGTCTTATTATGTTAAACATCCCAGGGGTGTGATTGTTTTCTTTCGAGAAGATTTAATGTCGTTGGCAACAGCTCATTAGTTGTTGGCTGCATTGTTTTGTGATGATCTGCCTACATTAGAAGCCTCATTTATTATTCCATAATTCCATAAGAGAAGTTATTAACTTTAAATAATTTTGTGCCGTGCTATTTTTCATAATTTTAAGATTCAATTAATACAGCAAGGATTCTGTCATCCTACATAATTACGCTTTTGAAACGCAAACCACACCGCAGAATAATAACAAATGTTTATTTGAAGACAATGTAGAACAGTGACACAGATTTAGTAATAGAATCACTTTATTATTGTTGTGTTTGTACTGAAGTGATCCTGTGGTTTTTCAGATATGGCCCTGAAGCGGCTGCAGCAGTGACCAATGACTCTGGTGCCATGCAGCGCCTCCAGGAGCAGTCCCACCATCAGCACCACCATGGCGGGGGAGCAGGGGGCAAGCTGCCCACATCTGCCTCCTCTAGCACGGGCATGCTCCACGGTTCGACCAACACCAGCTCCTCACGCCTCTCGACCTTGCCCCAGGTTGAAAAAATGGCCACTGTGTTCACTGAGGCAATGGGCGGCAAGAGCAACTACATGGATGTAAGAATGGGGGGAGTGGCAGGGGATGGCAGGGAGGGTGGGGTGGCAGTATGCGGAGCTGGAGGAGGAGGGGGAGTAGTTGTGGATATGCGAGGAGGAGCTGAGAATGGGACAGAGGCTGGCGAGGATTCGGATGACGATGGTCGTGGGTCAGCATCAGAGATCTCCACCATCGCCAAGGAGGTGGACAAGGTAAATCAGATCATTAACAACTGCATTGATGCCCTGAAGCTGGATGCCTCTGCTAATGTTGCCACCACACCTGACAACGGCAACCCTGTCTCCTCCTCTCAGCCTCCAGCCTGTGTCACCTCCCTCCCCCGTAACCTTCTGCCCCTCTCTCCAGGTCATCCTGGAGATCAGATAATGGCCTCCTCACCTAAGGTGCACCCAAAGCCTCACCCCCAGTCTCACCCCCAGTCTCACCCCCAGTCTCACCCCCAGTCTCACCCACAACCACATCCTCAGCTACATCAGCAGCCTCATCCTTCTATGGCCCCAGTGCCGCTGGTCATGCCCTTGTCTGAGCGGCCAGGCATCAGCGGTGGGGGGTTCCTTTCCCCTCCTTACCGTGACCCACCCCCAGCCAATGCAACACGCCCCCTGCAGAGGCAGTTAAGTGCTGACACAGCCGTGGTGAAAAACCGGTGTGGTGCCTCTTCTGTGGGTTCGGTCAAGAGCACTAGGGTGTTCAGTGTGGACCCTGAGCAGCGCAGCAATGACACTTCAAAGTACCCTCCAGAAAAAGGCAGCCCTGTGGGTTGTGGTGTAGGGGGTGGAGGTGGAGGAGGTGGAGGCTGCAATGGTAGTGGTATGGGTAATGTAAATGGCGGTGGGGTAAGCGTGAATGGAGGTGGAATGGGTTGTAGTAATGGGGGTGCAGGTGCAGCAGGGATGGTAGTCGGTGGACAGCAGCAGCAGCAGCACCACTTGGAGGTTCAGCCAGACTACCACAGCTCTGAGCATCGCCACTCTTTCCCAGCTCTCTACTACGAGGGCGCCAATGACTCACCCACTCCAGCCCAAAAGGCCTCATTCCTCAAGCCGCTCGGGCGCAACAAAAGGGATGCCACAGCAGCATACTCCCAGCTCTCGCCTTCTCGACACCACAACTACAACTCTGGCTACTCCTCCAGTCCAGAGTATTCGTCGGAGAGCACACTGAGGATCTGGGAGCGATTCCGGCCTTACAAGAAAAGCCCCAGAGAAGAGGCCTCCTACATAGCTGCAGGCCACGCCCTGCGTAAGAAGGTGCAATTTGCTAAAGATGAGGACCTCCATGATATTTTGGACTACTGGAAGGGGGTTTCGGCCCAGCAGAAGCTGTGAGCTGAGGGAGCATATTGAGAAAGATGAAAGGGGGATGGCACTGTTGGATGCAACAGCAGACTGAGAACGGGGTTTGTTGATTTTCATGTAGCAAGACAGATAGTTGTATTCCTCTGAGCTGTCAAGTGACGCGGGTCATTACCCTGCTGGATCCTGAGTAATAGAGTTGCTCTTGCCATTTATTGCTGTTTTTGGAAGGGACTCGATTCAATGACATTTTGAGAGGTTATTTGATGGTATTGGTTTTCCACTCTTTACTGCGTGCGAACTGACAGAAAACATGAAACTGTTCACTAGACTGCCTCATACTGGGCACTTTGGTCCGCAGGCCTCTGGAGAATCTCCCTCTAATGAGCAAAGGAAAGTTGGTGACAAGCAGGTGTCGTCTACCTCATTACTGGTACACTGTAGCTCAGCTATCTCGCCAGAAGCAGCCCCCTCAGATTTAAGTCCTTCTATTCTCTAATCCCATCAAACCACCATTCACAAAACAATTGTTTCACTACACTGCCAGCACCTGCTTTCCTATAGAAGCATCATTTAGGGAGATAATGAGGGAGCGGGATGAGGAATTAGGCGCGTTTGTTTTAGAATAGCCTGAGTCTCCCTCTTTGGGGGAGGACATTAAATGATACTTATCGGGCTAATTGTTCTTCCTGGTAATTAGCTAGTATAAGAGCGGGTTGGCAGGCTATGTGTTGAGCTTGCTTATCGATTGGAAACACCTAACTACATGTGTATAATGGCGCGTAGGCATGTATATACAGTATGTGCATGCTGGTGGAAGTGATTGTGTGTAGGAGGGAGAACAGGGTTGGGGTTGGAGCTGAGTCCTCCATTATTCACAGTTTTCCCCCAAGGAAGTGGTGGGGGTTTTGTGTGCATGTTTTGTGTGTGTGTGTGTATGTTTTCCTGCCCTGTCTGTCACTCCAGATTGTGTGACGTCAACCTTTTCCACCGCACTAAGCATTTTCTTAATCTCTTAGCCAGTTTCATATTTACAGGTGAAGCATATTTCATTTGATAGAAGTAGCTACACGGTGGAAAATTAACATTTCAATAGTGTTAGCACACATTGAGGGGACATGCAGGCTTGAGAGGAGGTTAGAGGTTTGCTGTAGGTGCACCTCGCTTTGAGAATGCACAAGTTTAGGAGACGAGGTTGGGTTCAGGGACATTAATTTACTTTCAGCTAAAGATCTATGGGCTCGACGCAAGGCAGCATAGAAACTCAAACTCTGTTAGATGTGCCACGCAGTGAGATAGAATGAGAGAAAGGCACAGGGGATTTGCTCTGTCTGAGATGGGATGACTTCCCACAGATATATGACCCTGCTCTGCTTGCTATGGACCAAAGTGCCCTTTTGGAGGTATTTCTACACAGGTGGTATATTCATTTTGATAGGTGGTTATCTTCTCCGATATCATGAACAGAAAAAAGGCAGTCCCCAGAAGCGAGAAAGCAATCGATTGGTTTGCCTTTACTTTTATTTGAATATATGGACGTTGCAATGAAATGTGATGAACTGAAAAGGAACAAGGCTCGGTGCTGTTAATGGACCCAAAACTCTAATGTGAGTGAGGCGCTTTTCTCACTTTCAGTTTACATATACAAAGCAATCAGATATAGGCGATATAGAGATATAGAGACATAAATGTTGATATTACTCACTGTAACACAACATCACAAGCCCTCATCCATTCAAATCCTATTTACACTCTCCCCCTCCAATGACCCGCATGCTGCTAAACATATTCTCTCACATCTATCTTCACACTCTTACCTCACCTCCCTTTCTTAATCATGTCACGTTTCTGTTCAGAAGGTATAAATTCTGTTTTCAAATGTCTAATTAATTAATGCCTCTCCTTGTTTTTCCCCCTCCTGTCCAACTTAATGGGTTAAATTAATGAGTAATTTGCGGCGGTTGATGCTGCACCATCGTCTGAGGTCAAAGGAACGTGCTGATATTATTAACTCTGCCAGACTGGAAGCCTGATTGAAATTAATGACGGCTACCTTTGCTCCAGCTATCTTTTCCATTTTCTGCCCGTCCCTCTTTGCTCATCAGATGCTTAGCCACGTTCCACCTCCCCCTGTCACCTATAATGTTTCCACAAGTCAAACGTTGTCCCCGGATGAACCGCCTGAATAACTCAAGCCTGATCTCAGTGTCTCACCGTAGCTGTGGCCAGGTCAAGGTTTGCTTGTCAGAGATTATGTGTAAACATACAATTGAGTTTAATCTTTGATTTATAAGGATGAAGAAATGTGCAGAATGGTCATCTGTAGAAGATGACTGTGTAAGAAACAGATGAAGATTATAATAAGACCTGCTTTTAATGTCACTGAAACCAATTTATGACCCATACCAGACTGCCTGCTACTGCTTATTATGAAGGGCTTCACTGTATAAATGAATCAATACACCCACTGTTGTTACTTTTAATATTCCATTGTAGTTTTTATTGAGTCATTCCTTTACTTCTGACCTCTCTAAGTCAACTCTGACATCCCATTTTGAGCACTTGTGCCCGTATTTGATTGGTTGCCAAAGGCACATCATTACTCAGCGATCTGATCAATGAATTTGCTGCAGGTGGGACCAAATATAAGGTTGTTGTATCCAAAGTAAAATCCCCCAGACCCTCGGTTGTTCGTGTAAAAGACCCAGTTTTTGGTGTTTTAGTTTAAGCACCTTGTTTAGATTAACAACCGGGCCGATGCAGGGTGTTTTTTTTTTTTTTTTTTTTTTTTTTTTAAGACTAATGTGGAAATGGAGGATACCTGAACGTACCCATGAGGCCTTCCTTCAGATGCACAGCAGTAACTAAGTTATTCAAAAGCAAAGCCGTCTTAATTCACTCTGGATCCATTATTCATTCCGGTCCACATTCCCAATGCTCTTATTTGCATCATCATGCTGTTACTTAAATGTGTATCTGTAAAAGCTATTTATTTGATTTTATCTCCTGTGGTTTTATCAAATTACACCATATTCTGTTGTCTTTCATAAAGGCACTGAAGTGCACTATACAAACAACAGAGACACACAGCACACATAATTTGAGCGTTTCTCTCAGGGTGTAAAAGAAGCCTTATAAAAGTTACAAACTGTTGCTTTAATAATCCATTCATGGTAGCCAAGCCTTGCTCCTCTTCCTCACAACCTCAGTTAATGAATTTCCTGAAATACCCATGGTTCTTTCATTTATGACCCCACTTCTCAGGGACCAATGTCCACAAGTTGCTGAGACTAGCAATGTTTACATGCACAGCAACGGTCTGATATTAGTCCAACCAAACTGGAACTATTCCAGGCTGATATTGGCTATAAATGGACATGGAAACACATAAACACAATGCACCATTTTTCACAATATGAGTTTTTGAGACAATTTGCAGCACCTTCTGCTACCATACGTCCGCCAATATTGCCCTGCATAAGCATTGGTATCGTGCGCTGTAATCACTGTTAGTACCTTTGGCTGTACAGTGAGGTAGCTAGCAGTTAGTAAAAGCTGAACTGTGTATAAATGCAGCTCATGTCACCTTCTTGGTTTGGTCTCAGACTACTGTGTGCATGTAAATGTAGCTATTGACAGACACACAGGTACCTTAGGGTGTGCGTTCACTCACCAGTCTCACCAATTAATAATGACGGATCAATGCGAAGGAACTACTGATACCCCGAAGAAAAACACCAACAGAGGAACACACACAGTACAACTTTGTGGCGGTCTCTGAACAAAGAGGCAGATATGGCAAACAAAAACAAACAACCCTTCACTGCAGCTCGTTTTCCCAAATTGAGGTCACAGAGAGTCTAAGAGCGAAGAAATGTACGTTAACATCAGGATTATTGTCTTTGTAACAAACTGGTACTTGGGTTACACTACTCTGGTGAAAAGGCAGCAAGCATTTTATGATTCTAAGAAGTAGAATGATGTTTTCTATAGCCCTCATGCCTAATTCACGGGGGTTTTTACACTGTTGTAGACAATAATGCTGGCTGCCTGTGGGACTCATTGCTGCACAAGTTTGGTTTCTCATTTCAGCTTTGTAAGTTTTCGAAGTTTGGGTTATTGAAAAATACAAATCAATGGTCATGGTAAATCAAGGAGCAGACCTCCTGATTGCCTCCCCTCGGAGTTGTAGTTGCTCTCTGATGGAGAAACTATGGACCTCCGAAGTTCCCGGGGAAAGTCGGCGAGCTGTCATTGTCATCACTGCCATTTAATTAAAGCCTTGAATCCATACGATGAGGTGTGCAGTGGAAAACCCAAGTGTTGTTGTAGTGCAGTAAAGCTTAACCCCCTCTGCACATTGTATGGGGAGAGGCTAGATTCATATTTCCAGGATGCATCCTGTTCCTCTCCCTTTCCCCTTCCACTTCATTATAAACACATAAATAGGAACCATTGCTGTGAATATAACTTATAGGACCTCCCCTGCAGTGTAATATTGGTGTAGAAAGTACAAGCGGTGGGGCACAAGTGATGTGATAAAGGAAAGCAATCAAATGATCCTGTCTTTTCCATAGGTTTTAATCCCCAACTGTGCCCTGGTACTTATTGCCCCTCACAAAATTGTGCATTCTGCTGTAGAGAATAATATGTTTATATTGTTAAAATGTAAAATATCACAACTTTTGGATATCAGAGGAATTTAGGAGCTGCAGTTTGGAGTCGTTTTTGTGCTATAATGGATCCAGTGACAGGGCGTGGCAACCCTACACTCCTCTGCAGGTCTAAGCCTAGCTAACCAGGGCTACTCGTTCTCAGTAACCCCAAGAGAAAAGCTTCTCCAGAGTCATAGAGTGCAATAAAAATGGACTACAGGCTTTACGAGATGCAGTTCCATCCAGAAATCCCTTTGTAACATACGTGAAGTGCCGATCTCATCGTTCTTCCCTCAGCAGAGTGTGATCAGAGATAGTTTCTGAGGTGTTCCAGTGAGCTGTTCTGCATGGAGCTCTGTACCTCTTGATGATCCATTCAAACTCTTTGTCCTCTCCTGAATGGGTTCCATCTCAGCTAGACGATGGTGCTAGTTACACATTTGTAGCCCTGCCAAGCACTCAGCTCTGCCCGGAGACATAGGGCTCCGATCTGAAGAGGACTTTATCACCACCAGGTCCAGATCTGGCTCCACCTCAAGATCAACCATAATGGCTCAGTACCCAACAGTCAATCACCTTCTGCATTATTTTCTAATGCATGCACACAAACTGAGGAATCATATACAGTAACTCCATAGTAACGCTCTTGTTTCTGATGATCAACAAACGGCCGTCTCGCGTCCTGCGTTGGGCCCTGGTTAGCTAGTCTGGCTCTAAAGAGGAAGCGCGGTTGTGGTTTACGGGCAAAGGTTGCCGTCTGCTGTTGAGATTGAATCCTCACACCGATTTCTTAATGGCTTTGTGTTTGCGTTGACTGAGCAGTCGATTGTTTGGCTCTGTGTCAACCAGAGAGGAAGACTGAGGGGGTCGCTCCCTCGTGAAACCAACAAACACACAAACAGGTGGAGACATTGTTACCGGTGGTCAACTGTGACAAAACAGACACACCCACACATTAACACACAAAGACACACACACACACAAAATGTAGAGAATCAATGAATATATTGTACGTGTTTGAATAGATTAGCGTTACACTATATGGACATGAAATGTGACACAAACACCTTCCTACATAACAATACACAACAGACACACACACACACAGGCATCATTGTATACCCAAACACCTTCCTACACACCTTACATGCCATATTCACACCTACCTACACAAAATATGGACCGAATATTTCTATTCACGTTTACAGACACAAATGGTCTTAAAAGTGCCAAACGGCAAGAAAAAGAGTCAGAGTGGAACCAAACACCTGTGGAAATGAATTTAACAGCCTGTATAACGTATGTGATGTGATTTGTTTACCTCCCTGTGTAATCTGTGGATTGTTTTACTCTTTTATCTCCTGTTTGTGTTCTTTCAACATTACGGCTCTGGTATATAACAGTCGCTGCATGTTAGAATCAGGGAAATTGCCGATTGAAAATGTGAAATTGAGGGGGGGCCATGGACGCGGCCAACAGCTCAAAGGGGCCCCTGAGCCAGAGTTTCATCCATGTCCATGTCGTCTCTGACTTTACGTTTGTTGAGACAGTTGGTGCAGAAGGGGAGGGACTGGGGTTTGTGCCCCATTTGGGTCCAGTTGTCTGTTAATCTGCCTCTGGGGGTTCCAACTCGGCTTCCTAACACGCTGCGAGCCAGCAACAGTGAAATATTGTCGTTAATGAATCCTCACCGGCGCGCTCTCACACCGGGACGTGAACCAATCACAATCGCAGCTGGGGACAGTCCATCAAAAATGGGAACTGTGACTGGAAACACTTGGTAGCTAGCCAGTGTTGGCTATTTCCTCTGATTTGATCTGAAAACACGTGTGGTTGGAAATTGCAACGCATCAAACCAAAGTCGATGGCGGCGTAATGGCTTCCCTCTGATCTGTCTCATCCTCACCATGATCATATCCCTGCCCGCCCAATCAGCACTGAGCAGCTTCCAGCCTCGTTTCAGAGCTCATCTGAAACATTTTCGAATTTTGTTTTGAAGAACCTGACACATATTCACGCTGCTTTACGTGCGCACACACACACACACACACACACACACACACACACACACACACACACACACACGCAGCAGAGAAGACGACATGCCTGTCGCACCACAGCTGTTGTCACTGTTGGCCTTTTCAAGGACCTGGTTTCTCACACAAAAGACAGCGGGAGAATCTGACTGTGTCCTCCTGGGAGAGAGAATTGGCTGAGCAGCAGGAAGTCGCATTACAGTGTACAAGTGTGAAAGTGTGTGTTGTGTCTGTGTATGAGGATGCGCGTGTGTATGAATGTGTGCCTTTTTTTTTCTTAACCTTTTTGAGAATAAGCAGGAGTGGCTGCTCTGCACGTGTGTGTGTCCTCAATGTGACAAAGGTAAGCATTTATAACTGTGTGTGTGTGTGTGTGTGTGTGTGTGCGCGCGCGAGCGTGTGTTTGAGACGTTGCTATGAAGCCTTGGCCATCGTTCTCTGGACAGAATGATGGCTGAGGCTGGATATGTGAAGCATTTTTAATTAATCCGCCTCTCAGTCTGCAGTGCTCGCCAATAACACAGCAGCTTATTCGCTTGCTTGCTGTCACTCAAACACACACGCGCTCTATCACGTAAGCATAGATTGTAATTGCATGCTGCCTGTTTCGCATTCACACTCACATATGCACTCAGAATGTAACCAATCAGTTTGAACAAAGGGGTTTCACATCACACACAAGCACTGATTGTAATTACACACTGCAACCGGGGAAGACGACCTGCGTTCACAATCTGACTGAGACGCATTAGCAGTAAAATGTACTCCAATTATCCAACGTAAGAGCACCCGCTGTGGTTTCAGAGTCTTATTGCAGGGGCGTTGTTTGACCCTGTAAGGCGCTGGCTGCAGTTTGGTTCCTACGATGACTAAAGGCTGGGATGTTGGTTTAAATCGGGCTTTTGGCCGGCACCTTTAGAAGTGCTTCACCTGCAGTTTAACTGAGGCCCAAACTTAACTCAAAGCCACAGTTGCTGTTCCTCAGAAAGTCCTTTAAAGCATCGACCTCAGGGAGCAGAGGGACCGGACCCGTCGGGCTGGTGTTTGTAGTTGTTGTCCTTTGGAATCTTGTGTTTGAGCAGCAAACTTCTGACTTCTGATCTCTGCAAAAGAGATTGAAACATGTGCGAGGCAGCAGTCAGAGAAATGAAACGTTCCCTCGTGGTTTAAAGTGCTGTTACACCAGGAACACACACACGCACAAACACACACACTCTACTCTCCACGTCTCTCACGTAAATTTTTATTTTCTTGTTTGGTTTATTTACTTATAAACAAAGACGAGCACATCCATCAGCGTTTCTTTCATGTGTCAGATGCTGCAATTTCCACTGCAGTGCTTTGGCAAGAAGCTACTAAGATCCATTGTGTCTGATGAGCTGAATGTCTACGGTTCTACGGTCTCTCCACCTCTTCCCCCTACATACGGCCAAACATAACCTCCATCAAGTTCCTCTCTATAGGCAGGCAGACCCAGAATCCAGGAAATGGGATCAGACATCATCGCCTCAGTGTGTACTGTGTGTTAGCCCACATTGTGTGTTCAAATTGCTCATTCTGTACAAGCAAAGCCTACAGTTTCTATACCCGCCCTATCAGATGGTTTCATCTTTCAATGCTCCTTATCCGATTAGGCTTACATTTGGCCAGACTCTAAAATCTGTCAAGTACAACCAAAACTGGTTTAAATCATATAGTGTGCACCTAGTTTAATGTATCTGCGTGCTGAGAATGCATTTTAGGGCAGGGGCCTCAGTTTCTACAGTTTTTAGTTTCTTAGGACCATTTTGGTCAAAAAGTAAGAAAAAGAAAGAAAGTTCTAAACCCTGGTGGGCGATATGATCTAGAGGAGGTATGAAGAGTGTTTACAGATGCTTATCTGGTACAACAAAGCTTTGCCACGTGTCCACAAATCAAACTTGCACCGTAGCTGCTGTGCCAGTGTTGAGTCCTCTTGGGTTTGGATGGTTGCATGGAGAGGTGTGGAGGAGAGGCAGGATGATGGGAGGAAAGTCTGCAGATTGATGGTGCGGGGAAATCTTGTTAGGGCTTGACAGGTCCACTGCAGAACTTATGACTCCAGGTGCCTTTATAACAACCTGCTGGTCAGGCCCTGGTTGCGCTTGGCAGATTTCAGAAGTGAAACAGAGTAAGAATGCTATACGTTAGAATGCTATACTGCCGGCGTGCTGATCTACAGCATGTACACCGCTACCGCTACTACAGAATGAAAGGAGGCAAAACTAAACACAGCGAGATGCTCTGCAATTCCTTCTCCCCCTGCAGCTCTGAACCGAGTGACTCCAACTCATTTTTGGATGTGAGAGGTGTCTTGTTTTTGCCAGACAAGAGCTAATTGGCTGTCAGTCACTTGCATGCTGGCGAGGTGCAGACGAAAAAATCAGCCCAAGCTTTGTTCAGGGGTACAAATAAAGAAGTCACACTGTGATTCCCGTCTACAGTGAGCTCACCTCAGCTTCAATTGTGAATTTATAATTTGAAATAACAGTATGAAATGTTGATGATAAGGATTTGATGTGTTTATGTGTAACATCATTGCCCGTTTACGTGGTTGGTAATTGCCTTCCTACAGTAAAGCGTCAGAGAGTTGCATTGGGCCACATAGACATTATTAAGGGAATCATTGAATCACAAAGCTAGTTTGAAATTAACTAAGGTGGAATGTTGTGGGTGTAAGTGCTTTAATCTGTTCCCTGGAGATTTCCTGTAAATTAGAACATCTTGTTTATTATCTTCCCCTAAAAACAGAAAACATATCATTCTCAGCTAAATCCCTTAAAGGCTTCTCACAGGAAGCCCAACACACCAACAAAGAGACGCTCTCCCATTAGACTGAGCGCAGCGCTGTCATGCGGTCCCAGCAGATCGCAGCGCTGGGCTTTAAAATATTAACAATGGTGTAAAGCAGCAGCGACACGCTTTTCTTTCTTCCTCCTGCATCACTTAAATAACAATCGCTGTGGCAATTACTAACAGCAGAACATGATCTGAGGGAAATGCATTTATGTTTGGTTGCTCCCTGGGGCGATGCAGCGCTGCGCGTTTAATGACAGGCAGCCACGGAAAATGACTACAGACTGAGCGTGTTGATGAAGCAGCGAGGAAGACTGTGACCTTTCTGCATCAACTATACAGGACCGTATAGTTGTTGTTGTTATCTCCTGTTTATGGGGGTCAATAAAACTCATTTAGGGTCTATTTTGAAACCCTTGTAATGCTTTAGTGTGTAAGAACACATTGAACACAGCCTGGCTGCAGCACGGATGTGCACACAGAGTGAAAACAGGTTCTGCATTGCCTATAGGCGTAACCATGCAGTGGACCGATCGGAAACCAAGCTTTCATGGCAGATCAGGACTTCTGGGTTTGGCGTACTGATTGCTTTTGAAATTACAAACTCTCCCAATATAGAAGTCAAGTACAATTTAACTAAAGTAAAGGAAAAACAGCAGAAACGTCACCAGGAGACACTTTACTCCCGTATCTCCTGCAGTGCCATGGGTCAGTGGATCATGGTGATATCACCTCCTGGTCCCAGGTTGCCGAGCAATCGATTACAGGCAGCAGCAGTGGTTGCCGGGGGCGACAGGCGGAACAGTCAAGGTTGCTAGGTAGCAGATAAGAACACAGGCTCTCATTAATTGCCTTCTGCCGCTGTGGCAAAGCGAGTACAGCGTGGGGTATGTAGCCGCGGGATGTAGGCACACACTCACACACATACAGCATATCTCCACTTACAGGCACACACACACACACACACACACACTTTTAATAGTTTATTGACCTTTTTACACCAGCATCTATCCATAAGTCCATGTGAGAGGAAGGAGGGGTGCTGAGATGGAAAACAGGGAGAGGTTAAACATAAAGATGGATCTATGAGGAAATAATGGAAATCTATAAGAGGGAGGGAAGAAGAGAGTGAAAGATTTATTTTTTACACCTATAAAGGCCATGGTGTCCGTGTCCAGGGCGACAACGGTGTGATGCATGATCATGATATCCATCATACTCAAACAGGATTCCCTCAGCAACTCTGTCAACTTCATCACACTGCGACACAAAAGACTCACAGACCAAGAACTAAAAAACACAATTAAATAACAGCAGTCAGAGAAAGAGGTGATAATTGGATTCATAGGATATTTGTACAATATTGGTCTCCTCGTCCACTTGTTGAAGGTGCAGGTTTGTCCTGTTCACGGCTGAAGAGGCAACAATCAGCTATTCCATTGGTGAATCCTGTTATTTGATTAGATTTCAGTTTGTTGTGAATGAGTATAAGGGAAATTCAAATCCGTCACATCTTCAAAAACGTCAACTGGCTACAGGGAACTTCTTTTTAAAATGTTCCAACTTTGTCCGAATGAGTGAGAGAGCCACTGTAGGAAAAACATGTAAAAGAGATTTTCAGAATAAAGTCCATATTATAAAGATTTTATTCTTGAAATATGAGGACATTTTTTTAAAAGAATTACACAAATTTGGATTGGTTTCTAAATTCTCCTCCTGAAAGTATCCGTCACTGTGTGTGTGTGTGTGTGTGTGCGATCCTCTTGCTGCAGACACCTGTCTTCCTTTTATCGGGGGGATCCTCACATGAGAGGGGATTAAACGCCCAGCTGTTATTTCGCGATCTTTTAATATAGAAACCTGCCTGAATAAACGTACGGCGCTGTGCGACGCCTGCGTGTAAAGCCGCCTGATTAAACCTGGAAATGCTGTACATCTGTTT
>NW_027466924.1:72500-77500 GCF_046128005.1 Genypterus blacodes
AAGACAAAGCTGTGTGTGTGTGTGTGTGTGTGTGTGTGTGTGTCTGGTGGAGTGAAATGGAACATATGGCTGAATTCTACTTTCTTGTAAACATGAAGTCATAGGAGGATAAAGCAGGAGAGATGAAGAGGTGATTGAATCTTCATCGTCTCCGCTCATCTCACTGCAATCATCGTGACGATTCACAGTAGGAACCTCCGGCGACAATTAGAACTTCCTGGGGCTGAAACTTTAATGAAAGTTGAGTGAAGTTGAGAGGTTTGTGACCCGAAAGCCCCGTGGGATCATTTAACACAAAATAACACAAACATCACATCACCTGTGGTTGCGAACCCTGCTTGAGTTCTAGGTCTTATTTACGTTGTTGAGCGCTTGTTGTGTACGCAGAGTTGACAGTCAGTGGGTGCAGCTCATTGGCAGCCTGAGGCGTAAGTTGTTGCCTAGTTGCGATCTGGCTCTTTGTCTCGTTCATTGCAGGAGTACTGGGTAACGACACGCTGGTCTCTCAAGTCAATTTGACCTTAACTCAAGCTGAGTTCAAGTGCTTGGCAGAAGGTGGAAGGTAGACAATAAAGTGGTGCAAACGATTCCAGCGCCTTCCAGCACTTCAAGTAACGACCAAAACACAGACAGAGCTTGAAAATGCAAGCGCGACTGTAATTTCCAATTTGAAAAATGAGTATTGAAGCAGATCCTAGGCGAACTTCCTGAATATCCTCCGACCGGTTTGATGATTACAGATTATGGTTTGACTCGGTCGGCTCCCGGTCGCTCTGTTAGAGTCGTCTTAACGCTCCTCAGCTTGTTATCTGTGGTCTCACTCAGAACGTCGTCACAGACGCTTAATCGCTCCTCTACATCTGTTGCCATGGCAATATTCCCAGGTGGCCTGCCGGTAGTCATCAAATCCACAGCATTTTCTCACGCCGCCCAGCAATCGCGGCCATCTCAATTAGCGGCCGACAATACAGTAGTCTCTCTGAAGTGAACACACACCGATCCACTCGTCGTCACTGAGCAGCGACCCAGATAGACGCTCCTCGTTTAAACTTCAAGTCCAAAAAAAGGCAAATGACCGCGGCTTGTCCAGCTTTGTGTTTGTGTCTTGAAGTGTGTTCCACTGTGCTGGACTTGCTCGGGTTGCGCTGGCTAACAGCAAAGGGACTCTTTTCCTCAGCAGAAGCTTGTAATTAGTGAGCAATTTGCCCTTAAAATGAACTTAATGACTTGGTGAAGAGCAGAGACGCCTCAGCAGCACGGCGGCGTCCTGATCGCTCCCGTCTGGGTTTACGCCACCGTAATCACCTGCCGACAAGACGCCATCCATTAGCCTCCTGGCATGTTTGTGTGATCTATCTCGCTGTCTCCTTTCAAGCTTTGTCCTTTGCTCATTTGTTCTGAGAGAAGATGAATGACCCTCAGAACCATCCAGAACCACTGCACACTGTGTTTAATCACCTGATGATGACGCGGTGTGGAGGGAGGCTGGGGGCTCGCATGGTTAATGATTATGTCTACCTGTGTGTGTGTGTGTGTGTGTGTGTGTGTGTGTGTGTGTGTGCGCCTTAATCGCTGTTGTGGTGATAAGGATGTGCAACAGCATAAGTGAGTTTTTTCTTTGTAATTAACGTTATGTCAAGGTTAAATCCACGCCTGTTTGTGATGTGTGCGTGTGTGTGTGAGCGAGTTTGTGCGCCTGCTTGTATAGTCTTAACTGCTCTTAGCTGTGACTTTGCTGTAACCTCTACCCGTGACATTTGTGTCAGATTCTCCCGATGAGGACACACACACACACACACACACACACACACACACACACACACACACGCATATAGGCACACATCGTGTACACACACACACAAAGGTGAGAGAATCACATCGCACAGCGCTGTGTCATTGCCATGGGAGATGAGTTCAGTTTAATTGCTCATTGTTTTCATGCAGAGGCAGACAGATATATTCCTCAGGACACACACACACACACACACACACACATACACACCGCTTGGTTTGCCTTCATTAACATCAAAGTCTTCTTCAGATTTTGCGGCGTTAGCCAGCCAGCACAGTGTGTTTGTCTGCTGAGACTGTTAGAGTCAGAGGAGTGTGAAGGTGTTCAATGCTCACAAGCAAAAGCAGACAGGAGAGGAGAGAGACTCATTTTCCCATGAGCCTCTGCTCTGTAAAGCAGATCACAGCGTCAGATCAAGTTCACCTCTCCAATGTGAAAAGTCGTGATTTCCGCCGTTTGGTAACATTTTTACGATTCTTTATTTGTTGTCTTTGCCATCCGACACATGGGTCCAGCTCAGCAGGCAGCTGGGCCCGGTCCACACTGCAGCGCCACCATCAGGCCCAAAGTCACGGAGGCGAGAGGTTGGACCCTTTCAGTTCATGAGCTCGCCTCCAGTGCCACCAAATCTTATGAAACCAACAGGACTGCCATGACTTCAGACGTGTGTTCTTAAGCTGCCCAGACTCCTTATGCTTTCATAAACTCTGAGATGCTGCCACCCTTTGACCTTTCCCCTGTGATCTATCTATCTATCTATCTATCTATCTATCTATCTATCTATCTATCTATCTATCTATCTATCTATCTATCTATCTATCTATCTATCTATCTATCTATCTATCTATCTATCTATCTATCTATCTATACTAGCATCCCTACAGTGACAGAGCAGCAGCCTTCAGCGGCCCCACAGTTTCCATGATGAGGTGCTTGTTGTGTAGAATGACAGATCAGAGGGTTACCGTGACGCCACACGTGTGGCACGGGTGATGCATGAGATTAAAACCACGCCGCGAAATGAAATGTGAATCGTTTCTCCTCTCTGCGACGGACCGACAGACTGCAGTGCATCAGCTCTTTCTGTCAAACCATGCATGTGTGTAAGTGTGTATGTGTGTGTGTGTGTGTGTGTGTATGTCCAGTTATCATTCCCATTAGTTTGCTTTCTTTCTGTGTGGGCTTTGAACCATTTCCAGGTTTTTACAGCGGTTTGGTTCACGGTGTGTAAACTAAAAAGGCAGAAGACAAAACGAGATAAATCTGTGAATTTTGTACAAACTGTAGGAACAAATGACTGTTTTTCTACTGAGCCTGTTGTATCTTGTATGTTTCTTTGGGGGGCGGTGGGGGGAGGGGGGGGGCGGGGTCTATATGTGGGGGAGGGGGCGGGGCCTTTTTCTTTTCCTGTAAACGGTCGGGGACTGTGCAATGACTACTTGTAATTATTAAGAGAATCCAGAGTATAGAAGTGGAAAAAATGACAAATGAAATAAAGTGTTATATTTGCATGATTCCCTGTATTTTCATGGAGCAGATATTTATGGTCGTGTATACTGAGTGGATGTATGTTACCTAAATAACTGTTTAATTATGGAAATGAAGAACTACTGTCCTTTTCTTCTGTGAAAATATATACACAGTTTTCATAGACTTTTATTAATATCTGGCTTGTTGCTGAATGTTTCTTTGTCGTCTGCACTTCACACTTCCGTGCGTTCGTTCGGGCGTCTGGATGTTTACATCAACAAATGAAGCTCTCAAAGTGTGTGTGGCCGTCTTCAGAGGTACGTTTGCTCTCCCGGGCACCGGAGAAGCCTGATCCTCCTAATAACACGCTAACAAATCCCTCTTTCAACCTTTCCTCTGCCATGAGACAGGTTTACATGTCTGAATCAAAGTTTGAAACATCGCCTCCTTGCACTAAATATCTAATAGCGCAACACTCTACTGATCCTTTCTTTTAAATGGCTGCCAGAATGGCGAAGCCGCTCCTTAGAGTAATCAGAGAGTTTTGGTCGAAAGTCTGAGTGACAGCGCCAATCATGGTTTCATTCCAACACGACCAGAATCAAGTTCAATCTTTGACTTTACACATTAGCTTAAGACTTGAATCAAATCTCTTTTGTCTTTGAATCCCCAGCTAAGTCTTAACTTAAAGTAGAAAACAAAAGAAATGTCCCTGGAGTTGTTTTTACTTTAAATGCTTGCTTCAACTGAAAACAGGTGAGAAAGACAGTGCAGCTTCTTATGCTATATAATATCTTTGGAAAGGTTTTAACAGAGTTGAGATAATATTTAAGATATCAAATGTAGGAAAGGTTTTGGCAAAACAAAACAGGTTTTTGTAAACATGAGGGATCGCCAGGATTTATGAGCAAATCCTACAAAACCAAAGCCCTGCTGAACATTCGAATGACCTGCACAACAAAAAAGCCAGTTCATATTAGCTTCGTTGAGGGTTACCACATTAGGATTTGACTTCTGTGTGCTCCCGTTGTGTCTTTAGATGCTCTGTGGGTAAACATCTGAAATTATTCATGGAAAACTCGCCAAAAAAGAGCAATCGTGGGAAAGCTGAGTCAGGATAGAAAGGTCCCATCTTCACCCCGGAGGAAGAAGCCTCAGCCACGATGCTAATGTATAAACACAGACGAATTGGTTGCTGTGCGTAGCCGTGGTGATGGCTGTGTGAGTTTGTTTTGGCAGCGAGGAGCCTCCTGCTGTGGGCGGCGGCGCTGGGGGTCTGCAGCGTTAAGCAGAGATACACTGGCAGATTCCAGCGCTTGACTCTGCCCTCTTTGATGGGACCTCGTTGGGTTCTGACCTTTTCGTTCCCCGCTATCACCCTGCCTGTTTTCCTCCCTCGTCTTCCGCCTCCTCCTCCTCCTCTTCCTCCCTCCCCCCCCCCCCCTGACAGCTGCAGCAGTGTTTTCCTTTAATGATTTCACCTCTCTCCCCCCTCTCTCCCTCCCTGCTTCCATGGTTTTAATGAGAGTGAGAGGAGGAGTCATGGGGTCGTGTCTCAGTATGCACAGCGTCTCGCCCCTCTTCTCTGCCAAAGCTTCCCCGTCCTGAAAACGACTCAGAGGTAAAGCAACTTCAACATACCACAGAGATATCTTGTGATCTATCTTGTGTTATTCCTCGTCTTAACCTCAGAGACAAATGAAGATTGCCACCGCCTCAATCAACAATAATGGTGAAA
>NW_027466924.1:82500-177500 GCF_046128005.1 Genypterus blacodes
TGTCACAAACACAAACTGGCTCTGGAGGGAACAACAGCAACACTCTCTTCCATCTTTAAGGGACAAACCAAACTCTGTGGCCTGCGTTTATTCTACTCTGCTGGAGATGAGGGAGCATCTTATCTGCCACTCCCTCCTCTCGTTCTCTCCATCATCTCCTCTCCTCCCTCCTCGGTTGTAGGAATCTTTTTTTATCCCTACCTCTTGCCCTCTGCTTCAGCCTTTAGTCCCTTGCTCCTCGTTTCCTCTTCAACACTCCTCCTCTTATTCCCTGCTCTCTCTGACCTCTCCTCTGACCTCTACATCAGTTGTCTTCCTGCGCGTCCGTCTTCATCTCTCTGTTCTAACCTCCCACTGTCTGCACCATCATTTCTTCATTCTTCATTCCCTCCAGAGCTGGATGCCTGACAGCTTATTTCTCCTCTCCCGTTGACCCGTCTTGCCTCAAAGGTCTGCATGTGTCCATCACTTCAGTGAACACTTGGTAATGTATTTAGCATGAGCCTGACAGGAACGTTATAACACTGGCAGGTGAGTGAATGGAGGTCATTTATTATAATCACCAGAACAGCATAGCACCATGCTAAATCACTGCCACGACCATTGAATTCCATTGATATCAATTTGCTCACATTAGCTCTTTAACGTGTGCAAGAACAGATCAAAACGTGTTTTTTAAAATAAAATGACTAATCAACTGCATCAACAAAGGTTTCTGCTGTAGTAAAAATCCTGGAAAAGTTATGGAATTGGAGGATTTGCTATGCCAGCTGTAAACATTGGGTTGGCAGAACCCTGGTTAGCTGTGTAAAGTCTGTAAAGAAGTTAAATTGCTGAACTTGACATTCAGAGTGAGATTCATGAATAGCAAACCCAGAAACACTGCTGTAAAGAACATTTTTATGAACGAGGTTGCATGCTAATTTGATGAAACCTAGGACTGTCAGTCAGCCCAAGGTCTCGGAGGTAAACACACCTTTCCCTGGAAAACAGTTGGAAAAGAACCCCGAGAGTTTACAACACAGAGAAATTCTGATTAAAGGGGGCAAACCACAGTACATTAAAACGGTAAACTGTCATGTAGGTAGCAGGATAATTCCCCTGAAAAGCAAACTAAACAATCCTGGCTTTGGCAGGAGCAGCTTCACTAATCTGGATCCAATTGCTTGAAAAACATTGTGCTCTTGCTTTATGTAATCTCCTTAAAATGCAAATGGATCTGTTTTAAATAATTGTATCAAATGAATGGTTTCACCTCTCCCTTACTTCTCTCTCCTCCTCTTCCTCTTCCCCCGAGGTGGGATTCAGCACAGCGTGGCACTCGGGCTTTGAATATTACAAGATTAAAAAGTGATACTCTGAAGCGATAACCTCATAATAACAGGACAAACCCATATTAAAGCCGCCAGCAAAATGAGCCCAATGCAGTGAGTCAAAGGCTGAAGGCTGGTGGAGTTCTAACCTCATTTAATGAAACGATATGATATCCGTGTTGACCGGCGGGACCTCAGGTTTGTGACTTTACGAGGCGGAGACTGTAATACTTGAAAGTCACGGCAGGTTGTTTTGGAAATGAAAGAAGAAGTCATGGTGTAACATCCTCAGGTTGTGCAGAGAATGAAAAACTGCAGATATTAAAGTGCACTGAACATATGAATGTCACTGATATAATGTAGACGATCAGTATGGACAAACAGAAACCGCTTGGTTGTTTTATTCTTAAATGGCAAAGGTATCATCTGTTTAATTACCCATAATGTCACGCTAACCATGAAAATGCAATGACTCGTCAGCTTTAATGTCACGTTATGGGTGAATATCGTCAATGTAATGCTTTCTCTCATTGGTAATCATCAGTAATCAGCCCTTTTACAGGAAACGGAGGAGCTCTGTATTGTTGGATTCCCTCTATGTTCCACATATGGACAGAAAAGCAGTGTAGCTGCGTGTTTCAGGAATGCTATTCATTTTGGGCATTCCCTATGTACGACGACTAAAATACAGGAGGAGGGAATGAAGATTGGTTGAAATACACCATAGCTTTGATTGATCATTTCAGTTTGACTGCAGCAAGAGAGGAGATCATTGTTATTGTTTCGGGCCAGAGAAAGGCTACAAGCTCAGGCTGGCTATGGCCAAGATGAGGCCTAAGCCTTTGTAACCAGCTAGTTAGTGTCGGTATGCAGCCACTTACCCAAGCCTTAAAAAGCTACTCAGGCCCACTGATGATAACACATGACCAGGAACATGCTTGGCGTTACTCGGATGCTATCATGCATTGTCCATCCTCAAACCAAATGCAGAACATTAAGGATTAAGAGTTGAATATGGGGATTATTGTTTACCTTTATTTCATCAGGTAACATCAAGCACTGGCCATGAGCAGCAGAAAAAGTTTTACAAAGGATGAAAAAAAAAACAGAAACACAACCAATCACAGAACAGGAAAGTCATCAAAGAATCACAAGAATCCCAGCACAAATACAAGGAGCACCAAACTAACACACTAACACACTCCTTCAGCAGAGATTTAAAAACACCAAGGCAGAAAAATGTTAAACAGATCGCAAAAGTCCTGAGACTGTAAACTACGATTACCAGAACTAATCGGCAAAATAAAGGCACAAAAATAAAATACAGATAAAATACAACCAATGAATGTGTCATGGAATGTCCAAGGCCCGAACGCGCAAAGAACCACAATGAGTTGTCGCTTTGCAATTGGTTATAAATCTCAACGCAGCGTAATAAAGAACATCCAATGCAAGGAGACGCTGAGCTGACACACACACTGACATACTGAACATCGCCACAATCCAGCAGCGACATAAAAGGCGCAATGGCCAGGTTCCTGTTTCCGGGACGATAGTGTTTGCTCCATTTGAGGTGTCTGCTTGACTAATATGCACAGTGAGAATGCACAGTGGAGTGTGATTAATGAATAGGTAATAAAATTGTGCATCAATAATTAATGGACTTCCTTGTTATAAATCTCCTTTAGCTTGGTCTGCAGTGTGTGCCTGTGCACTGTGTGTGTGTGTGTGTGTGTGTGTGTGTGTGTGTGTGTGTGTGTGTGCGTATGTGTGTGCCGATGGAAGCCTCTCATGAATAATGAACATTCAATTTTCACCCCAACCAGAGATTTCACACCTTTCAAACCTTAGGGAGCGGAGTGTGTGTGAGCGGGAGCATGCGTGTGTATGTGTGTACGTGCGTGCGTGCGTGCGTGCGTGCGTGTGTGTTTATAGGCAGATAAAGGATGGGATGGAGTCTGTTAATGAGTGTGAGTCAAACAAGCTGAGGCGTGGAAGTGCTGCAAAGAGGACCTGCATGAAAGTAAAATCGCTCAATCGCGGTGGTATTTAGCCATTGATGTGTGTCTGTGTGTCTGTGTGTGTGTGTGTGTGTGTGTGTGTGCGTGTGCTAAGCGTGTGTGTTAAATCACGGCGTGTGTCACTCTGAAGTCCATTCCGGAGGGTGGAGCCGTGTACCTGCAGATTCCCAGATGAATAAAGTGTCTCCTCCCCACTTCAGCTCATTTCATCCGTCCACCAGAGAGTCGCTCACCGGCGGCCGACACAACGGAAGCTTACAGCTACAAGCCCATAATGGAAACCAACCATGTCCGTTTGAAGAAATGTAAGAATGGTTACGTTCTTTAGTCCAAAATTAAAACATCTCTTTCTCTTGTCTTTGTTGCTTCCTCCAATTGTTTCACAATGTTATCTTTCATGCTTCCCGATTGCATTTCTTCCCTAAATTCTCATTCCATCTCTTTGTGTAACTTCATCTGTTATCTTATACAACTGGCTTTACTTCTAATCTCTCTACCCTTCTATTCTATGTTTATATCGAGGCAGCTCTCATTGCCACACACACACTGCATCAATACTTCAGTATTTGCCTAAGAATAAGAATTCAGGTCAAACCTTCAACGCTGCTCAGAAAGCAACAGAGTGTAAAATTATCTGAATCTCATTTGCATCCATGTTAGACGGAGAGACCACCAAGATTAAAAGAGGCAAAATAAACAAACAAGCAACAAGTCCTATTGTGTATGGATGGCCATTTTAAATGTGACCCTTAAGTGACCCTTATGTTCCAATATCTACAGCTCACTTGTTTTTCTATGCTAGATTGACATATAAAGCTCTGTAGCTTTGACCTGAGACCTTATGGCCCTTTATGATATTCATCTGAAGGCCTCGACTGTGTCTGAGAGAGGGTGGGGTCCATCATTGCTTGTTTTAACCGCCATACGTCTTTATTCCAGTCCTTGAGATGTACAGCCAGTCCCAGAGTTTCCAAACCTTCTTGTGTTTGAAAGGCATTTCTGTGTTTGCTTTCACGCCGGGGCTGAAACTCTCTCAGCGCAGCTCAAATTCAGATTATTTTGATGGAATGACAGAAAGCCTCACCACCCTCATCTGCCTCAGCTTCATGGACGTGTTTCATCAAGAATGTCCTTGGTTGGCGGCGATGAAATTAGAAATTCTAACACGAAGGAAAACCATATAGATGAAATTCCCATCAGACTTTACAGAGCTGCTCCAAAAGCATATTTCATCTGATTTTGCATTTGTGTCTTTGAACATGTAAAGATGAAAATCCGACTCCTCGACATTTCTTCAACAACATGCTAATATAGAGAATTATTGCCGATGTATTTTCCATTAATTCTGACAGGCGCAGGTCATTTTAATCTCTCACGGGTCAGCACCACTGCAGACTGTCAATACCAAAAAGCTGCATTGTTGTTTAAATCACAACAGCGGATTGATGATGTCTGCAGGGAGTCTGTGTTGTGTAGCAGCAGAAGTAATATGATTCAGCACAGAGGGAAAAAAAGCACACAAGTAGCTTATAAAATGAGCAAAACATGACAGAGAGGAAAATGGGGCCAAAATATCCAAAATAATGGAACACAATGAAGGTAGCGCTGATGTGGCGGCGTTGTGAAGCTGCTTGAGAAACATTTGAGCAGGATTGCTGCACTATGGGTGACAGTGTGTGGCACATTAGCATCAGCATGTCTCTGGTTTACCCACAGCCGCCAAAGGAAAGAAGTCAGAAAAACATTTGAAAATGTTTTCCAAATGTATTCCAACACGGCATGTACCAACGCAGCAGAGGTGCTAATGCATAGCATTTACAGTTAGAAGAGAAATCTGTACATGTAGTTTAACCTAAGGATTGTAAACCTTGCGGAATTTGTTTTGGCTTTACTGGTAAAGAGTAAAAGAATGTTGAGGATGAAACCTTCAACGTGTTTAGTTAAGAGATAAAATGTCTGGGAAGCTCTTTGAGCTATTTAGAAACTCAATTTACATATTTAAAACACTAATATTGTTTTGTATTGTGCCTATATGATATAAAGGAGCAATGGAACTGTGAACTGTCTCTTATGCAACAAACAGCCGTCCTGCATTCGGGGCACAGGCTACGTATTCAAAGCCCGACCCTCTTGCCACCCAAACAACACTGCCTCCTAATTAAAACAGTGTAGTTAAAAAGCTTTTACTGGAGCCGCGCTACACAAACCTGCAAAAACTCTCACATTCTACACTGTGGAGTCACTGGAGAATGCTAACAAACCCTGACCTCCTAGCATCCACCATTAGCTCGCACATCAGCCATTAACCCACCGCTGCAAGAAACGGCTAAAACAAAGCAGCCCAAAGCATTTAAGCTAATGGTGGTTAAGTGGCAATAATGGTACTTACAATAATGAATTACGAGACGTGATTGGGATTAAAATAGTAAATGAGTCTAAATGAGAAACTCGCTCGTCTGCGTCAGCCTAAAAAAGTTGGAAACATAATTAGCCAGGACACGACGTGACGCTACGTGACGCTACGTGACGCTGTGTGCATTCACTCACCCTCAGGTCAAGGAGATGAATTGTGAAATATTAAGCAGCATTCTTATTTATTCATGCATTTCAACACACCAATACATTTCCTCCACATGCGGGGAACCTTCAAGACGCCGCCGTGACAGAAGAAGAGTTGCTGGCGCGTTGGAGATGGGATGTTGCAAAGTTGCATCAGTGTTGCATTTGTTTTTAACACCTCTTTAAGACAATATGGTTCCCCTGGCAGAGTGTCTGTGTCACTGTGCCTCCTGAGTGCAAACACTTCATGGCTCTAACATGTCCACCAAACACTGCTGATTAACTCATTCTGTATGCGCTTAATTGATTGTGACATTTTGTTTTCGTCTGTAGTTTACCTTCATTCATGTGTGTGGGAACTACTCAGTCAGCACTCATGAGGGTCAGGAAGGTTACTGTTGAAAATGTACAACTGCTAATAACCCACAATGTGTCTGATTCCATTCTGAATATGGATTGCCTCAGTGTCACAAAGCACGTGTCAGATAAGCTGACTTTTACTGCCGTCAGCCTACTGTGAGAGAAAACAACACAATACAAATCTGCTAATACACACGTTATACAGGATATATAAGTATATATGAACAAATCTTAAACTATCTATGAGAAAACCAAAATTCCTGTGTGATTTACAGTTTTCACTGTTTATTAATGGCACAATTCCAAAATAAAGGTTTTGATAAAAACATAAACTTCCTTTTTTACATCAAGCCTTCTGTTCAGTTTCTTATGTTAGCTAACTGGCTTGTTGTTTAGCTAGCTGATTCATAGGTTAGCCTAATATTTCCATATACAGACGAGGTATGTCATGTCCCGTGTGGCAGTGACAAATAAGAAATGTAAGATTCGGAGGTGGTTTTGTTTCTGCTTGGCTCACATCTCCCCCACAGAGAAAGTGTTCACTGTTCAGACAGGAAGTGCGTTGTGCTTCTGACTGTATGTCAAAATTAAAAACATGTATTCCTTTCCTCCCCGAGCCTGGTAATCATGCTTTAGTAGCACTTAACTGCCACTATTGGTGGTGCAAACTATAATTGACTGTGCAGTGAGTAAGAATGGGTGTCAAACCCATAATCAAAGTGCAGCAAAGCCCCTGTGGGCATTTCTGCTATAATTGAAGAATGCCCCTACAGCAGTGTACCTCTTCAAATAACCTTCTCGCTCGCTCCAGTGCTGCTGTCGGCAGAAATTTATGTCGCCAGCTTATGCCAAAATACCCGAGCCTAATTGGTCATCAATCAAAAGTGAGGTTAGATTGTGTTTGTACAGAATAAAACAACAAAAGCTGCCATATGGAGCCCCGTTGCTACGCCAGATACATCGCATAATCCCATTCTGTGCTTTAGTTGATGATCTCAGGCATGAATACAGCAGTTAAAGATCTGATACGTCACATAGTAAAGTCCTAATAATAACTATGGCTGTATTAGTGATAACTCTTATTGCACATCAACATATTTGTTGACATAGCTGATTGAAGTGGGAATGAGCTGTAATACTTAATAAATGTTGACAAAAGGGTTTTCCGTTGTGTAAATTCAGTGACGAAGCCTAAAATGTTTTTTTGAGGAAAAACTGCATTTGCAACAAAAAACGAGATTCCTGAAATGCCAGAGAGTTTTTGTGTCCCCACTGAGAAAATAGCCTGGGTTGAAACTTTCCTGCTTAAAAATGACATTTAAATTCTCCCTTGTCTTCTGCTGATAATGGACAGTTGGAAGGTCTCCTTCTTTGAGGCAGAGGACACCAAATGTATGACATCATTGATGACCTCTTACCCTCAGCCTGGACAACCAGGATCCCTGATGGTCATAGGTTTGCGCCTCATTTTGGGCAAATATCACTGAACAAATGGGTGAATAAATCTGAATGAGAGATGACTTTAAAGAAATGAACCACTGTAGAGAATGGTAGGAGTCCAGGTAGCGATCTGTTCTGTAGAGACTGTTCAGGGTTTGGGAAGCAGAAATCCCAGCACTTGGTCGATTAACTTTGATCAACATCCTCGCAAACCAACCTACCGCAAATATATAACAGACATTTTAGTGCAAAGAGGCAGTTAAACATTCACCTATCCTATTTCTTAAAATAGTAAATTCATTCCCCTGATTTCCTTCTTGGCATCTTGGAGACATGATTAGATTTTTTTTCAAATGTGTTGCAGTTTGTACCACAGTTAGATCAATTGTTTTGTATTGTATATTATTGTTAGCGGCCCAGAAACTGATTCACTCTCTGTAATGCGTCGTAGGAGCTAATGATTCGTTCAGCCTTTATATCTGTATCTGAGGGCGCAGTCATATGAGAGTCCATCGATTCCTCTGCAAAGAAAGAGTTGTGCGGTGGGAGGCTATTAAAGTTTCTCTCCATTTGTTCTGTAAATCAATGAGACACACATAGTGGAGAGAAAGAGAGAGAGAGAGGGAGAGAGAGAGAGGGTGGGGGGAGGGAGGGGGGGAGAGGAGAGAGAGGAGAGAGAGAGAGAGGGGGGAGGGAGAGGAGAGAGAGAGAGGGAGAGAGAGAGAGAGAGAGAGAGAGAGAGAGAGAGAGAGGAGAGAGGGAGAGAGAGAGAGAGGAGAGAGAGGGGGAGGAGAGAGAGAGAGAGGAAGAGAGACAGAGAGAGAGAGGGAGGGAGGGAGGGAGGGAGGGAGGGAGGGAGGGGAGAGAGAGGGGGAGTTGGAGAGAGATAGAGGAGAGAGGAGAGAGAGAGAGGAGAGAGAGGGGGAGGAGAGAGAGAGGAGAGGGAGAGGGGGCAGGGGAGAGAGAGAGGGAGAGAGAGAGAGGGGGAGAGGGAGAGAGAGAGGAGAGAGAGAGAGGGAGGGAGTGGGAGAGAGATAGAGGGAGAAAGATAGAGGAGAGAGAGAGAGAGAAAAGAGAGAAGTGGGAGAGAGAGAAAACAGTGTGGAAGCCATTGGAGGTACAAATAAGGAACGGGAGGGAAATGTGTGTGTGTGTGTGCGTGAGCTACAAACTGGCTGGTGGCTCTTGGATGCTGCGTTAGTTTGAGGATAATCTTTACTGAAAAAAGGAGCGGCCATGTGTGGAAAATGGATTCTCGACCGTGTCATGACGGTTAAGGCGAGGCGGCGCTTTATGATGTTGGCGGTTCCACTGCCTTTAATTGCGTGCATCTACAGTTAAGATAGTGTGTGTATGCGCGTAAAGGCTCAGCAGCATGTGCGTCCTCCTTTATGTGGGACAAATACTGTGTCTGGGTTGTTGTAAATGTAAATCTGTGTGAGAGTGATCATACGTGACCGTGTGAAAGAGAGCTAACTGCTCCCTCCATCAGTTCGTGGGAGCGACATCCAACAAACGAAGGAGGGAGGCTTGTGAGGTGAGGAGCCGTTTGTCAGCCATGTTGAAATATTCTTCATTTCCTCAGCAAGAGACAAGGATGTCTGTGTGTGTGTGTGTGTGTGTGTGTGTGTGTGTGTTTTATTACAACTTGTCTGAGTTGTAATAATCAATAATCACAAGGCTGCTGTAGCCACTGGCGCGTCCTGACAGCTGGACACAAAGGTGGCTGAAGCTTCTGATGTGTTGGAAAGACAGAACAATCTCTCAACCAACAGCCAGGTACCAAGGAGCTCCGAATTAGAGGGGTGGAGGATGGAAATCAAGAACTTTCCGATCCAAGTGATGCACCGCCTTCCCACAGAGTGATGGCAGAGCTGTAACACCTCTGACCCCTTAGCTTGACCGCAGGTTTATACGGGTGCTTATAAAGACGGGGTCTCAGCCTTCAGTAAGTATAGGTACTTGTTTTTGGCAGCCCCTCACACCGATGACATCTCAGCACCTTTTTCATCTGTTTTTGCCAGTTTAATGATGAAATTTGAGCATAACTGAATCCCCTGTATATAAACTGACCCCCTAGGTGCCTGAGATGTCCGTTGTTGTCGAGGTGATTGTGTATTCAGAGTATCAGAATGCTCAGCAAACCCTTGGACCTTTTGTTTCTTTTCCGACTCAGATTTGTGCCAGAGCCTACGGGGCAAACACAAACAAGACAATCTCCCACCGACGGGCAGCCAGACAGATTAACAGTACCGACATAATTACCTCCTAGAGCGCATGTGTGTGTATGTGTGTGTGTCTGTGTGTGCGTGTGTTTTATTAAGCCTGCCAGTGGTCAGTAATGCAGGAGGAACTGCCGGGGGAAAGTGATTGCGGTAAAATGGCTCGTCTAGCACTCGTCTAGCACTCTCACAGGCCTTCTCGGTATTACTTATTGTTGCTGTCTGAACGACCAATGGGAAACACTCGGAGAGTCTGTAGCTGCCGGGAAGATCCACACGTGTTCTCCATGAATCAATATGAAGAAGATGGCAATACAGGTTAGTTTCCACAGAACAAACAAAAACATGTTGATTCATAACACAAAAGTCATTAATAGATGATGTTTAGAACTCCAAGATGCCTTTTAGTTGGCATGGTAACGATGCTGTAAAGTGCCCTGACGTTTTTACTACAGTGGATGTTACGGAATGTGTCCGGGTCAGAATGCTGCCATGGATTTGATCGGACGTTTGAACTCGTGGTCAGGCACTCTGAGGGTCTGAAACCATTAGCTATGGGAAGGTATGGGCCCGGGTTCTGACATCAGCCAGTCAGTATCAGGGTTTCCCAGCCCATCAGCATCAAGAACACAAGCGTAACAAAGTCCTTAATCCTCCAGGCCTCAAATGCGAGTAGTGTAGTTAAACCTTGTGTGTAATATGTGGCTTGGTCTGAATGTAAAGCTTGAGTAAACTGAGGTACAGTCACAGGAGCTCTTAGTGTCGGGTAAGAAAAGTAAGGAGGATGTTGACATAAATGCATTTATTGTTTATCTGCGTGATGGAATTTGTAAGGGACAATGTTACACAATATTTAATTTGCTTTGTAATCTTTGTTCACACTGTCAAAGTCTTTTGCAGTACTTCATCCCACTTATTACAGAACATTAACCACTGAACACAACACACATCCAGAAGAATTGTTCATCAAACCGAATGACTTTCGTTCAAACTCGACTTGTCTGCTTTCACAATTTACTTTTACAACAGACTACAGAGCAATTGGACCGATCTGAATGAAAGGTCTCAGATATTGGAGTTCTTCCCCGTCTTCCCAGTGTGGGGCATTAGCATAAAGAGGTGGAGGCCATGCATACTGAGCTCCTGAGACACCAAACACCGTTCAGAGCTCCGACTCATAAACTCTGTGTCAGTCTCAAATCAAAAGCGCAGCGCTGAGACGGATTATTTATTTGGCTATCAGCCATCGAGTGGGCGGATGGAGTTTATGGAAATATGAAATGCATAACCTGACCTTGACAGTGGGCTCCATTAATACCTAAAAATAGCTGATGTCATCAACCTCCATGTGCTAAAATGCTAAATCTTTGCAGCGGGTTATTGCATGCGACTCGTTTGCTCTGTGACGTCTTGGATAAACGCAAAAAGATTTGCATATTTTACATCTGTTCCTTTATTGATAGTGAAATACTATAAAGAATATTTGACTTGCTTGCCATTTGACCTATTAGCTCTTAGGAGGCATCAAGCTCATCGCCAGCTCAGGAAATAATGAGCGACTTTCTATGCTTGAGCTGTCGCTGTCCGCATTCTCGCATCAGGTCTCTGTTTACTTCAAATCACCTCTCCAAATGCAAGAATCTCGTGAGTAGGAGTGGGCGGGGCCACAGAGTACACGCAGGGTGACGTTTATGGCGTCCGGGCAGATGTTGACATCACGTGACTGCATCCCATTCACATTTACTAATTAAATCCAACACATTTCACTCACTAAATTACTGACACATCAACCAATATACGTTTCCTGTTTCCGGTCTCCTGTTGATTGATTTCTTATCCCACCAAAGTCCAAAATCTGATGAGCTTGAGTCGATGTTCTGGCATTGGGCTTCCTTGCCCAGCACGTCTGGCAGTTTCTGCTGAAATCCATCTTGAAAACTGGAGCTTTTCTTCGTCGTTTCATTCACACAGATATGATTTTTCTTCCGTGTCCTTTTGAACTTTCTTCACATGTTTAAGTGCAGGTTGCCTGAGCTTGGCGTGTTAGTTCCCACTGCTCCTGTGCCTTTTTATAGGTCTATGCTCCTCTACCGCGCCACACCTCCAGTCTCACCTCCCTAATTGGAACACCCGTCTCCAGTAATGAGCTGAGAGGTTCACACAGTATTAACCACGAAAAAAGGGGTTTATTCTTTATTCACACAACATTCCACTGAATTGAACAAATTCAGTTAGTTTGCTATCAGTGTGTAAACAGTTTGTGATTGACTGCATTTTCTCAGTCATTATACAGAAATCTAGCAAATTCCAAATGGTTATAGTGCTTTAGCTGTAAATCGTTGCATCTATTACATCAAGTGACTTCCTACCACGTTTTATACTCTCATTTATCTTAAACTTCAATCTTGTTTAGTACATAAATCAAGCTGAGGGAGAAAAGCATTAAAGTAACAGCAGGCAATTTGTTTCATTTGTTTTTCTACTCACTTGAAAGATGTACAGTCAGATATGCAGGCTTGACTCTTCTTTGGTCTTGAAGACTTTGCGGTAGCCGTTCCGTATGAAGTTATCCAGCCCTTGTTGACCCCCAATCCAGGTCACACATCAAACGTAGACGTGTTTGCACGCTTCACACATTCGTATGTCTGTAACACACCAAAGCATTTGCATTTCAAAAACTGCCAACATGAAAGAAGCCACCGTACGTGCAACCTCCAACGTCTTTGAAAGTGATTGCAAATTGACTACGCGTCATACAGTGTTTACAGGCAAAAGGCATTAAATGATTTAACTGCTATATTAGCCACGGTCGATAAGTACATTACACGGCTGATAGTCAATGTCCATAAACATGCCGTGATCAGAGCGTGGCACAACAGCCAGCGTGGATTGGCTGGGATATAAAAGCCGTCATTCTTAGCATTCTTTCATCCACGCCCCACCAGCACCAACCTTATTAGTTGTGTTTTTTTTATCTTGTGTTAGCTCATGGAGGGTTGATTGCACCCAAATTGCAGGCAGGGTCTTGAATTTAACAGCGAAAACGAACCAATTCCTCCCGCCACGATATGTTTCAGTTGAGTTTTTGGTGTCCTTTTCTAATTGTATGACTCACTTGGGTTTGTTCAGCCATAGTGAAGTTCTGGCTTTGTTGCGGCAACTATCTCTGCTCAAACTCCAAACTATAATTTCAGCAGAGGGTTGAGGATGTTCTAGGGCACTGGATCAAGCAGTAGTAAAAGCTAAGCGCAGACGTGGAGCAAATTGAGCAGGTTGGCATTAGGTGGAGAGATGGCGGTGAGCTGGCCTTTAATGACAGAAGTGCAGAATGTGCTGGCAGCTCTCTCCGGTCCTGTTTCTCTGCTTTTGTGTTAGAGAATGACGGTAACTCCATTCCATCCGGCAGCAATTTAGAGGCTTTGCCATCCTCTTCAACTAAACCGACATCATCTGCCCACCCCCTCCACGTCAAAGGTGCTGTATCTCCCCGGCTGACTGCTCTCAGACTTTGCTAAAAAGGCATATTGCTATCAAATGGCCTCAGCTGGGATTCTCCTCTAGCCTCCCAACAGAGCGGCGCAGGAGAAGCGGGTGAGTGATTGCATCACTACAGCTTGGTCATCTGCCCGTCACAGTTAGGGACCATGCTGAACGTGCTGTCCTAAAACGGGGTGGCTTCAAATTCTTCACATATAATCTATATACGTTGTTGGCATAGAAACATTTTACAGTGACAAGGTCCACTGCAACTGCATACTAGGAGAAGATAATCATCATTATCTGATCAATGGATCACAAAAGAATAATCCACTGCTTTAGATTGAAGGATGACAGAGTGGCACGCGGCTGTGTGAGAGCGGCAGGGTTTATTAGCAGCACCGTCGGCACAGTTCCCCTATTTTAAAATGAGATTTGCTACATTTGCTGCCAGCTTCTGGGAACAAAACGATGTTAAGACTCTTGATGAGGATTGATCTCAGCATCCAGCCATGCGATAGTTCAGCACATACGACTCCAGGTAACTGCTGCTACCCTCAGTTGGTACCTGGCCTGTAGATGGACATATGAGAGGAAAAGTGTCTGGAAAGGAGCCAAAGACTGTGTTTGAACCCTTAACAAGCTGCTGCAGTCACGTAGTAGTTAAGACTTTCCCTTTCTAAGCCAAGAACCTACAAAGGACTAAACTGAGAGACCGGCAGTGACTATTTTTGCAATGTGTTGTGTCTCATTTTGCAGCAAAGCACATAAATTCGTCTGAGGACCGTTGAGTGGTGTACGCTGTGGCAACATCTTATGTTATCGCACTAGAAGACAAAGTAAGCTTACACACTTACCCACGAGTTCCCATGAACACGTCCCGCTGTTTCTGGATACAACAAGCTCTCATAAAATACTCATTTGGCCATTACTGCCCCCAGTGGAGAGTCGTGATGAAGGAGGTACACACACTCCAGTGGATAACATGCCATCATGATTCCTGAGGCACGACGGTGGAAAACTGTCTTTCTTGAGGGTTCACGGAACGGCAGCAGAGCCACAAAACATGGATATCACATTATTGAGACAAGAGTTTGAGAAAGCTGGAGGGTTGTGCAGACAACAGAGTCTTCCATCTTCAGGGACAAGAAGTCAGAGAGGCAAAGAAAGATGGAGGGGAGGATGAAGGACAGGGTAGCCGACGGACAGCAGATGAGAACTCTGGGGGATCAGGGAAGGAGAGAGGGAGTGAGAGAGACAATTAGTGAGTGAGAGTGTGTGTGGATGTGTGTGCTGGTGGAACCCTGGAGGTCTTACTCTCAGTGGAAAACTCAGTTAGATGGAATAAGTGGCATTCCCGACTGTGTGTGTGTGTGTGAAGGAAGTAACACTGAGCACGGAATGGAGAAAATGAGAGTGAGAGAACGAGAGAGAGACAGACAGACAGAGAGATGGAAAACAAGGATGTCAGATTTGATAAAGGGGAGAAGTGCAAAGCAGACAGTCAAAGGTGTGTTAGTTGTTCCATTTGTGACCGTGTTCCATTTTTATAGATTAAGCACCTCCTCAATTATGCATCACCTTGGTGAAATTCTAATTATCCATTCCGGGACGCCAACAACTCACCAGTTCGCCGCCGGCTTGGAATCAAAGACGACAGCAAAGAGAGAGGAAGAGGTTGACAAAGTAATGAGGGAGCGAGGGAGGAGGAAAAAAAGGAGAGAGAGGTTCTCACAAAGACTACAATGTGTTGGTTAAATGTTAATTAACGAGAGACAAAAAAGTGGTGCGCAGGGCTTCGCGTTATGAGGATGAAGCAGAAGCGCGGGATGAAAGGCGAAGCGTTGCGAGAGGGGGAGGATGATTGGGTGCGTTCACAACAAATACATGAAGGTGTCATAGATGTGAAGGCAGCGGGGAGGCTTAAGGATTTAACCTATTAACACAGCAGGTTTGTCGCGCTGTAAGCCTCTTAAGAGGACCTCAGCAAGCAGGGAGGCGGTGAGAATGTCAATTTAGCTACTTTCTCTGCTGGTAATTATGCTCTATCTCTGCGCCCAGGGCTTATTCTGCATGTGGACAGACAAGGAAGAGACGTAAAGAGGAAAAGCAACTTAGACAGAGGACACACAGAGGAGAGAGAGGAGAGAGAGGCGAGAGAGCGACCTGTCTGTCTGTAAATGGCGGGGGATTATTGACACCTTCGTCAAATAGGCTGCTTTGGTCTGTCTGATTGATTTCTTAATAGTGACAGCTGAACTTGACAACAGATCAGCCACCCGGGCAACCAGATCACCACATAGCCAAGCTACTTTGTACCGCCACACCAAGAGCTGCCGTCGTCCCAAGCTAGCTACAAACTAGCTAGCTTAGAAGCCTATAAGAAGATACGTCAGGTTTTCACGTCCCGAAAAAAAACCAGGGACCAGAAGTCAAAACCGCGATGACTTAACAATGAGCTAAGATAAGCATGGAGCAGATTTTGCATGGAGCAGCAATGTGCTTTGTTCAGCGAGTGCCGGTTGTCCTTCCTGTCTCCATGCTGCCAATGTGAAGCCTGGCATGTCCCGCTCTGATGCAAAATGAGGGCGTTGATGTGGAGCAGCGCCGTCTTTATCTTGTGCATCCCTCAGCTCATCTAGACTGTGGACTTGTCAGTTTCTGTTATTTTGCTGCCATTAAACCAAAGGGGAGCACAAAGACCACCATTAGGCTCTAATTATTTTTGTTCTGGCGCCGCACTAGTATGGGGGGTGCGTCCATCGAAAGGACCAACGGCAGACGGATGTCACGGCTACAGACATCTGTGAGACTCCCAGGGCAACTCACTGAAAAGGACAGTTTGTTTCTCTGGTGTGACTACGCTCTCTTACATGATGTACACCATAGATACGCAAAGAAGTGTGACTCATATCAATGCTAAGACCCAGAACTCAAAGTCCCAAACATTTTTAAGAGATATACATGTGACTCCCATGGATTCCCCACTCCGCCTCTACACTCAAAGTTCAACCAAACTTTGTTCAAACTTTTAATCTCGAACTTAAGAACGTAAGCTCTTAAATTAACAGCGTTTCCTGTGTGATCGTTGAGCTTTTAACTTTGTTGCGCAACATGCAAACATTGTTTATCTTTTATGTTATTGGTATTCTGACCTCAACCTCGCCAAGGTCATGGATACTGCTCATAGTACATACCAGGGTATACTGTGTGATACTTTCACAGCTTGTATTGTCTTGTGCAGTAAATCCACACTATTTCTCAATGGGTAGAGTTAACTGGGTTTATTTGGTCCAATGGAAGCTGCACCTCAAACAGACTCAGTTACAATCAGACCTCCATCCTGAGATTTTAATTGCTGCTTGTTTCCTCGTACGAGCTGCTGACCCACAAACGCACATTTCATACGCTGTGTTAATATTAATGGTGCTGCATTATTTATGGTTAATTGCAGGAGCAGGATGAGAGGATCGTCCGCTTGTGCTCATTTTCAGCCTCATTGTGATCGGTTAAGAGGACAGAGGGGTCACCGTGTCACAGCGGCTATTTTCGTCTTTTGATCACGAGTCGACTTCACGTATGGAATCCCTGTGCCGTTGTATAAATGATGGCACTCCGGCCCGGACCTGCTGGACCTGCTGGACCTGCTGGACCTCCTGGGAGAACTCATCTAGTTTTCACTGACAAAAACCACCAAAGCTCTGATATGTAAATTTTTCATTTTAGTCTCATCTCACTCTCAGGTTGTTTTCTGTGTCTTTGCTACCAGGAAGTACAAAAAACTCTCTCGCTCTCTCTCTCTCTGTTTCTCTCTCTCTCTGTTTCTTTCTCTTTCTCCCTCTCTCTCTCCTTCTCTGTCTCTCTCTCTGTCCATCTCTCTCTCCTCATCTCTCTTTCTCTCACTCTCTCTCCCTCTCTGTCTCGCTCTGTTTCCATCTCTCTACCTCTCTCTCTATTCTCTCTCTGTCTCTCCCTCTCTCTCTGTCACTCTCACTCTCTTACCCTCTCTCTGTCTTTCTCTCCCTCTCTCTCTCTCGCTCTCTCTTCTCTCTCTCTCTTCTCTCTCTCCCTCTCTCTCTCTTTACCTCCCTCTCTCTATCTCCTATCTCTCTCTCCCTCTCTCTTCTCTCCCTCCCTCTCTCTCTCCCTCTCTCTCTCTCTCTCTCTCACACACACACACACACACTTCTCCTGTTGTTAGCGTTAATCTTCATGAATCCCTCATCAGTCAGTCTCTTTCTTTGTCCTTTACATATTCAGATTTAAGCAGACTGAATGCAGATGATCTTATCTCAGCTTGAGGAAAGAAAGAAAGAAAGAAAGGGAGCTAATAGAAACTGTCTCACACCTGGAAGTCGCCCGGTAACACCATCATTATCATTTCTCATTAAACTAAATCTCATTAACTCTCAGGCTATCACACTCAAATATATCAGAACTTCCTCTGAAGATAATCCAGACAATTCAATCATTACCTTTGCCTTTTCCTTCAACTCAGCGCAGCCTTTGTGTGTAGGATGATATTATTAGTATTTAGGAATATCCTCGCCTCAGGGTGGCATTAGAAAATTGGGCAGCTGGCAGATTTACAGAAGTGTAAATTGTCCACGTAAATAAATAAATAAAGTAGTCTTCAAATCTACAATAGTTCAGTTACCTGCCCAGAGACTGGTCGCAGGTTACAACAGCCGGGTTTTATTCCTTTGTTTGTTGTCCAAGAGGGAAAGTAGAGTTGAATGTCATCTCTGCATGTGAATACAGTTATGGGACATTTTAGAGTTTGTTTTTTTTTATACAGAGAGAAGAGAAGAAACGAAAAAGGAAAGAAATATCGGTTGTGGCTCTTGACAAACATGAGCTGTGGTGAGAGAAACAAAAGCAAAACAGGGGAGGGACAGAAAAGAAAAACAAATAGGGAAGAAATCCCACCTAAAGGCCCAGGTGGAGAGAGTCCTGCTTTCTAGAAAAGCTATCTTTGAATTGGGAAATGCTCCTCAATTTGGGGTTTCGTGCCTCAAACAAGGACTCACCCTTCAGTGTTCATGTGGCTACAAGCAGCGCCGACACCTCAGCTTTGGAGGACGCTGGGTCTTTAAATTCATAGTATTCAAGTTTTAGCCAAAAAGATTTTTTGAGGTCAAAGTTATGTCGCAAATCCTTTTTGAATTTGTCATATTTGTGACTCGAATTTGATTTGACTCTACATCATGCGTGTCTAATCCCGTCTAATCCCCCGGCTGGCATCGGGACAAATCAATGAGCCCTGAAAGAAAGGAATGTCATTTTATTGAAAAGTGGTACCAATTTGACTGAGGAGTTTGAACATTAGGTCACCCCTGCAAACCAATGTGACTTATGTATGTGACTGAACGATGAATATGTAAACCAGGTAAAGGTAAAGGTGCGTTCAGGTAAAAAGAGAACGTGTCATCCGTGCCTCCCGCTCAGCCGAGATTGACCCCATTCCTGCATTGAGCTTCTTCCCGATGCGGCTGTGCTTCTGTTCAGCCTTCATGCTATGACATAATCAGAATAACGGCAGGATAACATGTAGAACAAAGCCCGGGGCGGCAAGGAGGTGGGAGACTGCTGCAGTGTGTGACGGTGATGCTGTTTAACACAATCACCTGCCCTCCAGGCCAAAGGTCTGTCCACATTATGGTGAAGAGGTGAGCAGAGAGGTGCGTGCGTGCGTGCGTGCGTGCGTGCGTGCGTGCGTGCGTGCGTGCGTGCGTGCGTGCGTGCGTGCGTGCGTGCGTGCGTGCGTGCGTAAATATGTGCATATTTCCACACAAACTGATTCGGATTTGTCTGAATTTTTGCATGTATATGAATACAAATGTTCTGTCTCTGCCCTTGATTAGTATTTCTCTTTGTATACATGTGAAAGTGCACAAGTACCAACCAGCCAAAGAGTCTGACACGAAAAATGGCACGACATTGTAAACGCCTCGGCCCGGGTGCAAACACAAACATAGAGATGAGCGCGTTCGTCTCCGTCATACCATATTTGCGCGAGAAATACTCTGACTCGGTGGGGGGACACTCACACACTCACACGCACACGCACACGCACACGCACACGCACACTCACACGCACACTCAAACTCACACTCCTATTCTGAGACCCCAGCTAAACCCGATGAAAGGCCGGGGTCAGGTGCAGTCAGTAGAAGGCGAGTGTTGTTTTGATTGGGCTACAGCTAATTCCTGCAGGGGGGGTAAAGGCTAAATGCTGCTTCTCTACTCTAAATGTCTAAATGGAAGATGGCAGGAGAGCTAATGAGCAGGGATGCAGGGGAAAGGAGAGGGAGCGAGGAAGGAAGGAAAGGAGGACTTTTGGTCTATTGGGATTTGGTGGCAAGATAAATGGTCACGGCCCAGAAGCCTCTTTGTTCCTGTGATTATACTCAGAGTATCTTTGCTCATTCAAACACGTTCCTGTGCCAGGTCTGGTGTCAAAGCTATTCCTGCGGGAATTCTTGTTTTTATTGTTTGTTGTTTTGTTTATTTATTGCAGCAGAATACAGAAAGGCGGCAAAGAAGGAAAGATTGAGCGGCGGAGAGGATGGGGGAGGAAGCTGAAGGCAGATGTTGTTTTGATTCCCTTGTTCCTGTGAACTGCAGAGTCAAAGCCAATCCTAACATCGGTGCCAGCAAAAGGTCCCGCAGGTTTGGAACGTGAGTTGAAACTGACTAAAGTAATCAGCTTCTACCATTCTTTATTCCATATTCATGTCTTTATTCATTTTAAACTTTTATTTTACTGGAATTAAAAGACAGCAGAAATACAATCACACAATAAAGGAACCAGATGGTTTAAGACAACACGACTCAAGTGTCAACCTCCTTCTTGAAGTCCTTCAGCAGAGGTTTAAAAACACTAAAGAAGCTCAATCTGCTTATTTCAGTCACTTCTTTCACTCTGTTTCAATCAGACTGAGCAGCAAACAAAAGATCTTCGATGTAACATTTAATAAAAAAATAAAATAAAACAAAATGAAAATGGCACGGACAAAATGATTGACACCCCACAGTAGTGATGATAAATAAGTGGATTGTTGTGATTCAAGCGCCGTCAGCCTTAAAGTCATTCAACATATTACAATAAAGGAGCGTTCTGCCTGTGCTGCTTGGTTTTATTTTGTTTCCAGGCTATTTTCATTTGTATCATTATTATCATGTAACTTCCATCAAAAGTCACACGTTAGCTTTATTAAATATGGAGTAAAGTATGATGGATGCGTCTTACTTCTGTCACTTTCAACGCTTTGATTTCCTTTGGATTTTTTCAACCATACCGTCACTTTTAGCCCCGTCGGTATGGAAACACACGCGTGTGCGTGAGACAAGCTGCTGATTGCACATTCCTCCGCTGTAAAAGGAGCCCAGCGTCTCCAGAGACCCCCCGGGCTTCAGTGTTTGGAACACAATTAGAAAGCGAACCCTAATTAAAGCTACAGTGAGAGTTACTCTGCCCTACCTGAACACTAAAGTGGGTCAGCGGGGCTTTTTCTGCTCAACGCAACACTGAAGGAGTCTTTGTACATTTTAATTAGATGAGGGGCTTTTCTAAATTAGTGGCTTCAAGGGTTATTTTTGTGTGTGTGTGTGTGTGTGTGTGTGTGTGTGTGTGTGCGCGTGTGTGTGTGTGTGCGTGACTACAAATGAAATCATTCTTACGCAAATGAATCACATACATTATTAACCTCGCTGCTCAACAGAAAATCTTTGGCCTATTTCAGCGCACATTTGAAATCATCAGATCTGAAGCACTCAGAGTTGGATCTCCTGGCCTTCACCGGCCGTGGGACTTCATCAGATGCATCACACGAACGCGAACGGCTTTGACACGAGTAATCCAATTGCCTCGATCAATTTGCCTCTTTTTCCTCTCTCGCTTCTTCCCCCAGCTCCTTGCGTCCTTTGCTTAACCCGTTTCCTTGCTGCAACAACTCTGCAGCAGCGGTCGGTTCTGTCGCGTTAGCCGTTAGCCGCCAGCTTTTCCAAAGATACCACAGATGATTTCAAGAAACGAGCGGCTCGATCGTTTTTGGTGAGATTAAGAAGAAGACCTAGTTTGGTCCATGATAGACCGCGTAGCCTTTGTTAAAGATATTTACACTCTGATGGGTCTCCAGCTCTGAATACAGAGCAGTCATAATGGGACATAAGAGCTCTACATTCAATCCTTCACTGTACTCTAATCAAGCGCTCTGTGCTGTCATCTCCCTTGGTGTCCCAGTGTGCAGTGGTTTGGAGTGACTTATTACTGTGTGTGCCTGCGTGTGTGTTGTGTCTTCTGTAATGAGTCCTTTCCTGCTGTCCTTTGAGCCCTTGAGCCAAACCAATTAGCATTCAGCAGAAGCCCCTGTGAACGTCCTGGAACAACAGTAAAGGTTTAGGCGTGTATGTGTCAATGTGACGCCTTCACTGTTTTTCGCCTGTAAATGATGATGATGATGATGATGATGTGTGTGTGTGTGTGTGTGTGTGTGTGTGTGTGTGTGTGTGTCACCTCCATTGTTTTTGTATGTGTATTTGCAATACTAATGGAAACGCATTTTGCGAATTGATGGTTTATTGTAGTGTAGGGAGGCAAGAGAGGAAAAGAGAGGCAGTGGAGGCAGTGGCTCAGTGGGTAGAGCTTCCGTTTGGGAACCGGAGGGTCGCCGGTTCGAGCCCCTGCGGCGGTGCCCCTCAGCAAGGCACCGAATCCTCAATTGCTCCCCCCTCTGCGAAGGGTGGTAATGTAATGTAAGTCGCTTTGGATAAAAGCGTCTGCCAAATGATCGTAATGTAATGTGTAGAGTTGAATCCCAGGACAGCACACAGTACAGCAGGGAGAAAATAAAGATGCTATGCTAATGAGGTTCCCGCTCAGGAGATAGGTTGCTCCGATCTTGATTTGAATCCAAATCATCATTATTGGTGTTTTATATTGTTCAGGAAAGGCGCTGGCACAAATGTAAGAAAAGGAGGCCAAAAAAGAAGAAAGAAAAAATTGCAGGTGTCTGCTTTTCTCAAGAGTTTGTATGAATCAGTAGAAACCAGCGAAATTCAACTTTGACCCGTTCTGCCAGTGACCCTTCAAACATGCAACCAATGACAATGAAGAGACGAGAGCCAGAAATGACACAACTATGGATGAGTAACTGCTAACTACTGCTAACTAGTACTGTCAAGCAACATCCTGAGATGTACAACACAAAGAAAACACAAACATAAAAGCTTTGATGCACTCAAGCAGATGCTGTTGGTTTCTTCTCCATAGTCGCGTGTGAGAGACTTGCTATGCCTCATCCATGACTGCTAAATGTGTCTGGCTAACTCGCAGTGGCTATCGTCTCTGCTGCTTGATGATGCTTTGCTACGTCTGCTCTCTGATCAGATCCCAATTTCCACCCAAACACCCGCCACTGTCTGCAGTATTATTTGTATTTAGACCTCCGGCACAAATGAGAGGAAAGGAGGCCGAACGCCAACTGAGGAGGAGAAAGATGTTGTTAGCGGAACATGCTAAGAGAAAACGTATTGCAAACTGAGATGTCAGCGTTTCAAATTTTATTTCTGTCGCATTTTATTAACAATCCTGTGTGGATATTAGCCGATGGATGTCTCTCCCTTGTTTTGACATAAAACCACAATTTAACCGGCTTGTACTTCACCAGCTTGTCTTTGCTGCGTGGAAGCTGAGCGGTAAATTGCTGCCCACAGCCGAATTCCATTTTGCTCTGAGTGGGACCTCAGACGCATAACGTATCACAATCTGATCTAAATTTCCCTCAAATGTTTTCACACCGCGCAGATAATCTGGCCTTGATTGCAAATCGTATCACCAGCCACTTAACAACAGTCACGCTAAAAACAACAAATGACACAAGCAATTACCCGTAAGTATCCAACAACGAATGTTCACTCTGAAAACAGCTGCTGTATTGTTTGGCCAGACAAAAAAAGCACAGCATCCCTCATCCTTGCAGCTCTCGAAATACGCAGCCAGGTGCACTTAGCGTCTCCCCGCGCCGCCGCTTTTTGCATGCGAGAAACAGGAAGCGTGAGGGAGGAACGTGAAGGTTTTCGTTCATCCAGGTCATTTTCCGTTCTTCTGCCAGCCTTGGTAGGAAACTCAGGGTCACATCTGCTAGCAAAGCTCTAACCCACTGCTAAGCGACCGCACGGAGCCACCGCGCTAACACGACCAAAATGGAGGCGTGATGAGTGAGTGGAGCGTGATTCATGGAAGTGGCCTCTGTTGCTGTGGAGAGGGCAAATTCAGAAGTTTTAAAACCTTTGCAAACATTGTTGTGTAACAGCGGTGCGCACTACTGTGTGGTGACAATCTGTTGATTAATAACACGAATGTGAAACACGTCATATTTGGTGAAGTCAGAGTGAAGCTGTGGTTTGTGTTTGAAGTGATTTCCATTTAAATTTCCCTTCGGTCCTCTCGCCGCATCTCCTCAAACTGCTGCTGTCCCCGGTGGCTTCACGCGGCAACACTTGGTGTGTTTGTGAGGTCGCTGCTGTTTTAATAGCTTCTCTACATTCTCACAGAGTTAACTCTGGGGCTGGGAGGTAGTGGAGCGTTAGCCGCACGGGGCAGCAGCAGCGGGGTCGGGGTGATGTGAAGGCAGACGTGTGCCGAGTCAAGCAGAAGCTCCTTACACAGCTGTTTGGATTCTGTTTACAAAAATGACAACAACTTTGGGTTAAAGCTTGGCGATGTGGCTTCAAAGCAACATGTTGCTGTTTTGCAGTAGTTTATTTAGGTCTGTCATTTATTTAGGGGTTCAAAAGAAGAAAGAAAAGGAGATGGTTCATTCATTCTCTCAGTCAGAGTAAGAATGAATGTGGAGAATGTTTTATTTCGTTCAACAAATGCAGAGTTAAGTGAAGTTGTTTCAACAGCAGAGGAAGAAGCCAATGAGCCAAACTAAGGATCAAGCTCTGAGGGATCTAACCAACATCATATTGGGACCACTTGGCCACCGGGTCTGATCAGAAGTAGAAAATAACAAAGAAGCCTGGACCACATCTCCATCCTTGCAAGACGTCTTTCTGCCTTGAACGTTCTAGAATACTTCTTATGACCTGGGCCTTAAACCATTATTTGCCCATGCATGTGGCTTCAGTTCTAAACCATGTCAACACTGGAATGGGATATGGGACAATTAAAACATAACAAAGAGGCTCACATGGAGAAGACATTGGGCATCACGACCCGTAGAGCAGATGTAGCCTCTGTGGTTGTGTATTGGGAGCAAAGCTTTACCCTCCAACGCTGTGCGCCTGTCTCTCTGTGACCTTTTCAAACATTGTGCCGCTTCCTCTCCGGTGTAGATCCAAGAGCCTCTTTCTGCCTCAAAGCTGCTGTTAAATGTTGCTAAGCTAGCTTGCGGTGTCTGCTGCTTGATGACACTTGATGACACCATGTGCTTGAACTCAGCCTTTTCCATTCTGATGCCTGTTGTGTGATTGTGTTTGTAACCTAAAGTGCACACGGGCATTTTCAGACACTACAAACTCTCTGCTTTCTGTCTTGCTGGATGTAATTGAGTTTTGGTTGTGATTGACAAAGTCTGAGCATTGGCCTAATGGATTGAAGGGTGACTCTGTATTCCAAACAGGGGGGGGGGAGGTTGGTGCCATGGGGCAGGATGCAGCCTTTTGCTTGTTAGCACCTCCTGGCGTGACTCCTCCAGTATAATCAACGGCTTTCTTATTTGCTTTTTACATTTTGTTCTTAATTTGGTGTGAGCGAGCCGGCACTTTACCTTCTCCAAGTTTTAATGTGAGTTCCCCTCATTTCCCAGATCGCAAAGCAATTTGAAACTTTGCCTTGGGAATGTGAAAAATGAAAAAAGTTTTTGATAGTACAGTGATTACACCTCATTAAACCAATTTGAAGCCACTTCCCCTGGAGTCTGCTGTGCTCCGCTGATTTCCTTGTGCTGCTTAAACTGATAATTTTTGCAGATACAGCTGGGGAGAGTCCACAGTCACTCCCTCTCCTCTCTGCTCTCTGCTCTGCTCTGCTCTGCTCTGTGCACGTCTTTGTACCTGCACAGCTCAGCTCAGATGCTAAAGTTGCATTTCAGATGAAGGACCATTTCAACCATAAATGAAATGTGTTCATCTAAATGACATTTCCTGGCTGATAACGACGTTTAAGACTCAGGGAAAGTGCAGACCCGTATGTTTGGTGTGCACTTCTTCTTCTTCTTCTTTGTTCTCTCGGGCTGATGCTCAGAGATAGAGCTCCATACAGTCATGTGTCTGCATTCCTGGACACGTTTCACACAAGTGCACTAGGATCAATCAATCAAATTAGCAACCTATTCACAACAAGAAAACCTCATTTGTTTCCTGTTCCAGAGAGAAATGTTCCGAAATGTACAAAGCTGTAAGCGAGGATGGAACCCAGGTTACATCACTAACTAATGGTGACTGTGAAGGCCAGGAGACATTATTGTATTTATAACTTGGACCAATCAAATATCATTCTTTTGAAAATGGGATGGTTTCCTAAACATGTTTTGACATGTTTTGGCCAACCTAATTGAGCCCAAATGAAATCACATTGGAGAGTGTGTGTGTGTGTGTGAGTGTGGGGGGGGGGGTGTGGGTGTGATTAAGCCAGTGTGAAGCTCAAACGGATGCATGCTTCCCCCTGCAAAGATAATTATGATATCTGTGTGTAGTTTGTGATACAGATTAGCTTGTTTGCAAATGTAAACCCCAGCGTGAGACCACATGTATTACATGCAATGCTGACTGCCAGAATGAGCTCAGTGGAATCGAGGTATTATCCTTCCTTCCTTCCTTCCTTCCTTCCTTCCTTCCTTCCTTCCTTCCTTCCTTCCAGACATTTGTGGCAGAGCGGATTATAAATGAATGGAGCCAGCTTGTGCTTCATCAGGTGTCTCTGGTGTTCAGCGTGTTGAGTGAAACATGGAGTCAAATCTTTGGTCATTTCCTATTGATAGAGAAGCTTAATCTTGTCATTACTACACCGAGTGTCCTCTGTATCTCCTGTGTCTAGTTTGCTGCCTCCTTATCAGAAGCCTCTCTGCTCTCCATCCCTCACACCCCTGCATTCCTAACATCCAGCAGACTTGGACATGCTCCATGTGTAATCAGCTGCATTATTCACCGCTCACATCCGACACGCTCTTCCTCCTGTGTAGTTTGTTCCTCCTTGACTCCCTCCCGTCCTCTGTGGCCCTCCTCACCTTGTCCTCACCCCCCCCCCCCCCACCCCCCCACGAGACCCCGTGGCTGTGAGCTGTTCTTGTTTGTCAGATCCATTAAGACAAAGGCGCTGCGGATGACGGCGGGGAGCCGCCCCAGTGTTTGACCCGCTTTGACCTCCCCGTCACTGGGCGCCATGACAGAGCCCTCCGGGAGGTTGTGGATGTCTGACTGAATCCTCGTGGCACAAGCCTGCCTAGACAGTAATTGGCTGGCTCCGAGCTCCGCGATGGGGCCCTCTTCTGACAGCTGGTGGGTGGATACTGCACACCAATTAGAAAAACAGAAGAATACACAGCGACAGAAGCGAGAAGGAGGAGAGAGGGAGAGGGAGAGAGAGAGAGAGAGAGAGAGAGAGAGAGAGAGAGAGAGAGAGAGAGGCGTTGTGTCTCTGTGACCACATGAGATAAAACGAGAGTTGCTAAAATCGTGTGTAGAGACGAGAGCACAGTTTGTCCTCTTCCACTACCAGGCTGCTTGATGGCCATAAATGAGGAACTGACAAACTCAGAGACAGTCACACACACACTCACACACACACACACACACACACACACACACACACACACACACACTCACACTCACACTCACACTCACACATACACACACATCTGGTCTCTCTTTCCTCTCGGTGGTGTGTGTTTTGTGACTCGAGCTGGACACACACATGCACATCCATCCCTTCTCATTATGGACGTACTGAGATCTGCTGGGCTGTCTCACTGTTTAAGCCCACTGACTGGTCGAGAGTTCGATCCTTGTTGAATACATTTTTCAAGGACTTGAGCTTTGTTGAAAAAGTTACAAATCTCTGATTCAAACTTAAAAGTAGTATTTTAGACAGGAGTAGACAGTGTTGTTCATTCCAGACTTGGATCCACATGCTCAGCGTGTGGAGACCTGAGGGAGACCTGTGTGGAGACCTGTGTAGAGACCTGAATTGAGACCTGTGTGGAGACCTGAGTGGAGACCTGAGGGAGACCTGAGTGGAGACCTGAGGGAGACCTGAGTGGAGACCTACATGGAGACCTGAATGGAGACCTGAATGGAGACCTGAGTGGAGACCTACATGGAGACCTGAATGGAGACCTGAATGGAGACATGAATGGAGACCTGAGTGGAGACCTGAGTGGAGACCTGAGTGGAGACCTGAGTGGAGACCTGTGTGGAGACCTACATGGAGACCTGAATGGAGACCTGAATGGAGACCTGAATGGAGACCTGAGTGGAGACCTGAGTGGAGACCTGAGTGGAGACCTGTGTGGAGACCTGAGTGGAGACCTGAGTGGAGACCTGAGGGAGACCTGAGTGGAGATCTGTGTGGAGACCTACATGGAGACCTGAGTGGAGACCTACATGGAGACCTGAATGGAGACCTGAATGGAGACCTGAATGGAGACCTGAGTGGAGACCTGAGTGGAGACCTGAGTGGAGACCTGTGTGGAGACCTACATGGAGACCTGAATGGAGACCTGAATGGAGACCTGAATGGAGACCTGAATGGAGACCTGTGTGGAGACCTGAGTGGAGACCTGTGTGGAGACCTGAGTGGAGACCTGAGTGGAGACCTGAGTGGAGACCTGAGGGAGACCTAAGTGGAGATCTGTGTGGAGACCTGAGGGAGACCTGAGTGGAGATCTGTGTGGAGACCTGAGGGAGACTTGAATGGAGACCTGAATGGAGACCTGAATGGGGTTGATTTTTCCCTCCCATCCTCCCTCCCTCCCTCTCTCTCCCACGCGGATCTGTCGGCTCGTGTCTTCTACACACAAACACAGGGACTCAGCTGTTAAATGAGTGAAACGAGTCTTATTAAATGTCTCAGCAACAGTTATGATCACATTACTGTGACTGATGCTTTCACATTGCACCAGATGAGAGACTCCAGAGCAGCTGTCTCAGTGTAACTGTGGACTGTAGAGTGCTTGGAAAGCAGCTTTAGATTTGGATACAATGTTATCCAGAAGACAACACATTTAAATTCATGATGGACTAACTCATACTGCAGCTTTATGTTTCAATGAGTTCAGATTGAATTTACAGACTAAAATGCACTGTAAAAAATATTCCTTAATAATGAGATATGACAAATTCGGGGTGGTGGGAATGTTTACATCTCTGCCAAACATGCAAACAACAAAGAAGAAAAGAAGAAGAAGAAGAAGAAGACCCACTTTATTATCTCATCTTTTTTGTTTTGTTTCCATGCAGCTTTTATACACACATGTTTCACGCAATGCAAATTCCACACATATGCAAATCACACACATTCGAAAGTTTGCGCCCCCTCCTACACACACACACACACACCTGAGGGTGCACCGCAGGTTGGGGTTCAGTGCCTTGCTCAATTGCAGCAACTCTTCGGCTGCCAGCTGCCAATCCACACTTTTAGTCCACAGGGGGTTCGAACCCACCACCCTCCGGTTCCCAAGCAGAGTCCCCTATGGACTGAAAACGACGTTATACTTCTATATTCTATAGGTGCAACGTTCAAGATTTGTTGGAATTTATCGCAAAATCCAATGACATCCGCTCCATTTCTGATCATCAAGATGCTGAGTTTGTTTGTAACCCGGCAGAACATTTATCAAAAGCCAAAATTCACAGAGGCTGCCAACAACACAGAGGCGGTGTGAGCCACTCCATTAAAATGATGTCACACTGTTTGTAGAATGTCTCCTCTTGCAGATTTTGTGTTTTAGCTGTCAAATAAAAGCTCAATTGAATTAAAGTGCTGGAGTCCTGCAGCCTTGTTGCTTACAGGCAGAAATCACTTTACACACCAGAAGGATTAGATTTAGTGTAAAAAGCAAGATGTGTGTGCGCGTGTGTGTGTGTGTGTGTGTGTGTGTGTGTGTGTGTGTGTGTGTGTGTGTGTGTGTGTGCGTGTGTCTCCAGTGCAGATTTACATTTACCTCCCCAGAGCTCAGCGACAACACACTCACAATCTCACAAACAGCAAACACTCAGTGGCAGTTTGTCCTGTCACTGAGGACTTAGTCACACTTCAAAGTAGAAAGACACTTTGGGATGTACTCACACTCACACACACACACTGGCACACACACACACACACACACACACACACTGAGTAACATTCTGCTCTGCAGGAACAGTGTACTCTCACCAGGTCTGAGTTGTATTTCAAGACAGGCAGGCAGATTGTGTGTGTGTGTGTGTGTGTGTGTGTGTGTTTGTGTCTACCTTAAGCACTCACACACACACACACACACACACACACACACACACACACACACACACACACACACACACACACACACACACACACACACACACACGCATGCACACACGCACACACACACACACACACACAGAGAGAGCCATGTGTGTGTAATTGATTTCTGAGCCCCCTTTAGCTCTGCTTCTAGTCCTTTCTGTGATGTGTGAGTCTCTGATGTAAAGTTCAGGCTGATCTGCTCTGAAACAACTTTGCTTTGTTGGACATCAGAGTGTGATTTTATCACACAAAATGTCTACTACACAATGTTCTGGCATGGACACAAGATGATTTATTGGTTTAAATCCCATATTTGCGGTCAGTATTTGTATTTGAGGTCAAGTAAGTAAGTACGGTCTGAATTTTTATTCAATTCTCTTTGAAAATGATGAAATCCTGGTTATTTTTAATCTCTGCCCCTGAGTGATTGACAGCATACTGTATCATTTGATTGAAATTTGACTTTCACACCAGCGTGGTGTTGTGAGTCAGTGTCACACTTTCCCGGCAGTTTTTTGGAAGGCGACATTGGCAGGAGCAGACGCGGCACGTGCCTTTGGCAGGGACAGACGCAGTAACAGGAAGGATGTGAACAGTGCTGCCTTCTGAAGGTGGCAGAGGAAAAAGACTCAGTGCACATTTAGAGTACAGGACTGAAATCATGGTCACCTTGTTTGTAACATGAAAGTGATATCCTCTTCTTGTGTTCGTGCACACAAACCAAAGGGTTACAGCTTGTTTGCTCCTCCAGTCTGGAAGCCTTTTGACATAAAAACTCAAATGTTTTGTCCTGTTGCCTCTGTACCTGTTGTTGTTGTTGTTGTTGTTGTTGTTGTTGTTGTTGTTGTTGTTGTTGTGGAATAATCTACATTGAGCCCATTTCCAATTCACAACTGAAGAAAGGGAGGAGCACCTGTCCCTGGCTGTGCAGACATGAAACTGAACCCAGAAGTCACTCAACATATATTATGCGCCCAAATTTATTTTCAAGGTTGATGGAGAAGCGCCACAAAACGAAGTTGCTTCAGTTTTAAGCTTTGAGCCACTTTCATATCAGACATAAGCCAAGAAAATAATCAGGATGCACTCAAGGTGACAATGGAAGAAGAAAGAATTTCCACATCCTGATGAATTAGAAGGATGTGTTATTTATTTTCCTATCTGGATAATTACTCTTTATGTGTTTACTTTCGTTTAAGTTCCACTGCAGCATAAACAAAGTGCTCAAGGCAAGAAGGTTGAGTTCCAATCCATTCATGCAGACTGGAGCCGAAACGTTATCTGCGTGTAGCATCCTCATTACATTTTAAACTCAATCAAGCTCATTTTGATCTGAATTCAGCTTTCATTCATGGCCCAAACTACTGTATTGTTAAAAACTGGTTTGCTTTACAGGATGCAAAATTTTAGCTTGAGAAAAACTTTGTATTTCTGCTCGCACAACATTTTTTCCGCATAGTAACACTTTAAGGCTTCACTCATTTGCTGTTTCTCCCAAACAATGACTGATACACGTCACTGCAGTTCTTAATATGTCCAGCAAGTGGTATAATGTAGGCTCATTCTCCTATGGCACAAATGAACTACAATTGTTGTGTGGAGGTGTTTTTGTTTAAGCTGCTGTGTTCTGCTGCACTCACAGGTTTCACCCAGCAGATCTACAGGTACAAGTAGTCAACTTCCTCTGTCCCTGGCTGACTGCAACATGTGTCGCAGTCCTCGTGCGATTCAACCCTCAACCCTGCAGGGGGCTCTACTGGGTCGGACTTAGCTTCACTGGCCGCAAAAAACAAAAGAGAGATGCGGCTTCTGGTGTCATTCTCCAGACACTGCGATCCCGTTCTAACACAAGGACTGAAAGGCCGGTGAACCCATGAGTTAACAGTTGAGTCTCACAGCCGGACAAATACATGATGGGAACCGCTGACCTTTCCACAGGCGTATCTTTGACGTGGAGGTTCCCCTCAGACAGATCCCTGTGTATGCTGTGTTCAGTATGCAGGATGATCTACAGAATACCACTTCTGTGTCTCTTAGCGCTGGGATTGATGATATTACATCTTTCTATCAGATTAAGGATCAAACTGAGCACAGGGGTCCCCTCTTCAGCATGGCATTACATTAAGTGTCCCCCCCCCCCCCCCCCCCCCCGGAATCAGTCACTCCCAAAATTACATTCCATGGTCCTATTATGAATGATGACAAGGCACTGAGGGGACCTGGGAATGGAACGTCCTCCCAAAGGCTTCATCACGGACGACACAGACGCAGCCACAAAGTAACCCCCCACCACCGCCCACCCCACCCCACCCCCGTCTTGCCCTGAGCCCTCTGCTGGAATTAGGTTAGCCGGAGAGTAAAGTGACAGATATTGGTGGAGCGAGGCATCCTGGCATGTAGCTGTGGGTGATGGTGGCGGGTAAACGGTAGCTTCAGCAGATTGCCCGATGGGGAACACACGCCATTCTAAGTTTTATGTTGTGATCTGACAAGCAAGTCTCCACGGTCACTTATCCTGATTAGGTTACCTGACCCGGGTGCATGAATTCTATTTGAAAAGCTTAGTGTCGTCTTGGATAACGAGAGGAAAATATGAGTCCTTGGGGTAATTCATGAAAAATCCCAACTACACATCGGGGTGCCATTGCCTCCCGTGTGGAGGAGGGGAGTGTGTGTGTGTGTGTGTGTGTGTGTGTCTCTCTATGAGACCCAACAAATCAATATCTAAAGAGAAAATCAATGAGGCGATGCATTTAAGGTACGTTTAGTGCGACCAATGATGGGACGTGCTGGAGCCCTTTAGACGACGCTGGACTGGGCACAACGTGTCTGGATACCATACCATGCAACGCAACTAGGATTCAATCTTCATGATGAACCAGACCGCACCACAAAGGGTTAAGCTTGGATTTAATTTAAGGCTGATAGTAGTAAAGCTATTAAACATCTAAATGTAAAATAAACTCTGCGTTTAATGAAAATGAATAAATAGATACATATTTCTGTCAACTGAAATGGATTTGTGTGTGTGTGTGTGTGTGTGTGTGTGCTCCATCCTGATTTTTTTCAATCAGATCCTCCTGATCAATTAACTGAGCGGGCTTTTCGATCAAATTCATTGATCACATCACATGTTAAGGCAAGTACAGATGAAAACATCACAAAGATTGAAACTGTGTGACCTTGTTTGTGCTCGCAGACTTGGTAGATTTATGAATTCCTTCCGTGTCTCCAATTTTGAGCAATATACCTTTTATAAATAAATATAAATGATTCAACAGCACTTTAGGTGAATATGAGAAAACTCCACCTTATCCAGTTTTAGTAGCGAAATGGCTTCCAACACACTGAAACGTCCTGGCAGCGAATCCTTTTGAATCATAAAGTGGCTTTTATGAAGTTTACTTTGCCATTTCCAAATTAAAAATGTGTCTTTGATTTTTTTTTCTCTGCAGCAGATATTAGGAATAATGGCCGTCCTCTTCCAAAGTGTCTTATTTTACAAGTTTACTAGGTTTTTATTCGTATTTTCAGGTTAATTCATCCTTGAGCGTCATTAAGACAGAAATCACTGAATACCGTCACCACAGCCTCCATCCCATAATAACACTATTATTTTGCATTTCTCTGACATCATTCTCTATGGAGGAGTATAACTGAAATGAGTGCTGGATATTAAGCGCAGATCCTTTATGCTGCTACACATCCGCTCGCTTTGAGGGGTTTGTGTCTCTTCTGTAATCAACTTTACCTTTTTGATAAAGCACCCCTGACTGTAAACTATGGATGAGAAGTTTACTGCACAAACATATACACGCAACATTCAAAGATAATGAAATGAAATGGATCAATACGCATCTGGCTTTGTTGCTCCTCTGAATCCCCGCCCCACATGCGTCGCTCCATGGATCTACACGGTGTCTACAGGAGCTCAATATGACTCGTATTGCGTTGTCTTTTTCATTGTGGTGCCTGTTTTTCCTGTGTTGGAGGCGGGATACAACCTCCTGCTGCATGTCTCTGGACAGTGGAGCAGCCTGTTGGGATTCAAACCCAGGACGTTTTGACTCTAAGACTCCATCGAGCCTCACAGTCGCTTTCTTCCTCGTAAAATGGCGTCGGACAATCTTTGAGCTTACTTCAAATTTGCAGAGCAGCTTTCGGGCTCATTAGTTCTTTCCTTCACAGGAGCAAGAGCGTGTGTGTGTGTGTGTGTGTGTGTGTGTGTGTGTGTGTGTGTGTGTGACAGGGGCGCTGCTTTGAAACACACCCACCTATCAAACCATCGCCTCTGAAATCCTTTGAGTATTTATTTGATTATTTCCTAATATTTGATTTGTCTTTCTGGACGTGTTGCCTTCTGCGATAGGTTTCAGAGGATTTATAATTGGAAGAGCTCATCTCAAAAACAGACGGCATCTCTTCTCTTATCTGGCTGATGGCTCGGGTTTGAGCAGAAGCCGATGGTTAGCATATGCTGACGCTGGAACCTAAAGAGTATTTGGTTATTATAACAAAGGCACACATACACTCGGCCGTCCACACACACTAATGAGCCATTGTTAAAGCGGCTCACGCTCTTGTTCGCCGTCTTGCTTAAACACAGCTGTTTACATTGGAACCATGTCGCCTCCACTCGCATTGCAGTGTTTAATCAGAGCCTCCATCACAGCAGCAGCGTCCACCTGTAGGCTCTGATTTCCCCTGAGAGGAGGAGTTTATCATCCCGCTCTCCCCTCTCGCTCTCACTCGCGCTCTCACTCTCTCTCCCCCTCTTTCTCTCTCTTCCTCTCTGTTTGTCTCTCTTTGTGTCTCTTCCCCCCCCCCCCCCCCCCCCCCCCTCTCTCTCTCAGCATACAGCAAACATCAGGTCCTGCCTGCAATCTCAACTCACTTCCATGGGGAGAGAAAGACAGAGGGGGGAGAGAGAAAGAGAGAGAGAGAGAGAGAGAGAGAGGGAAAGAGACAGAGAAAGAGAGAGAGAGAGAGGGACAGAGGGAAAGAGACAGAGAGAGAGAGAGAGAGAGAGAGGGGGTAAAGAGACAGAGAGAGAGCGACAGAGAGAGACAGAGAGAGAGACAGCTAACTTGGTCACCTATACCGCCGTCTGCTTCACGTTGTGTCTGAGAGGCTCTCCGCTTCTTATCCTCAGCAACAAAAACCACAGCTGCCTCCGAGTGACAAACAGATAAAAGAGAAGAAACGTCTCTGGGAAATCAGAGTCACAACTTGCTGATGGTAGAAAATTAGCTTTAGGTTTGAGTTTATTTAAGAAAATAATCTTAATCTTAATTTAGAAGCTTTCATAACAAATGGAATCAATCTTGTGTATAAAGAAGGAGATAAACACACACACACACACACACACACACACACACACATAGGTACACTCACATTCCAGTGGAAGATAGGCGCTCACTCTAAAGTTGCTCTGCTGGCCACACACACTCCTGTCTAACATGCATTTCCTTTATTTGATTGTTGATCTCTACGCACCAGGAACTTTGTAACGAATGCCTGATTTGGATAGAAATGTCTTGAAATCACACACACACACACACACACACACACACACCATTACTACAGTATAGGATATAGTTTAGTTTATTTATGAAGTTATTTGGTGCACATAAAGACAAAAAGAACGGGCAACTTGTAATGACTCCACACTTCCGACGCACAAAAGATTGTGTGGTAAACCGAGACGTGTGTGAGAAGAAGGAGCGAGAACTTATTTAGACATGAGAGGAAACATCAAGTGTAAAATGAGGAAGTGAACGCGTCTCTGTGTGCAGGCAGTCAAAGTGTTTGTGGAGCAAATGAAGGCACTTTAACAGAATAATGAATGATGAAGAGGTTCATAAGGTTTTATTTTCAAAAAGTTCCACATTAAGGCTGTGTATGTTCCACCTTTATGTGTCCTGTCTGCAGTGTAAAGCCAGCAGCGGCCGTCCATCTGTCTTTCTGTGTGAACGCTGTTCATTTCCCACAGGCGGAGAGAATTCTATAACGTATAAAAGACCTGGTGTCATGATGAAGCTTTGTTATCTCAGCACAATGGAGACAACCTGCACTCTTTGTTCTAGAAAGCACTTAGACTTAGTACTGTGAGTCCCTACGATTGTGTTGCAAACAGATGTCGCTGCTGCAATCGCACAAAAAGCAACCAGACCTTCTGTTTTGATCCATGACAAGGAGGGTGCAGGGTCAAAGGTCAGTGTTACTTTAGGATAGAGACCCATGACAACATACAGAGGGTGCAGGGTCAAAGGTCAGAGTTACTATAGGATAGAGATCCATGACAACATACAGAGGGTTCAGGGTCAAAGGTCAGAGTTACTATAGGATAGAGACCCATGACAACATACAGAGGGTTCGGGGTCAAAGGTCAGAGTTACTATAGGATAGAGATCCATGACAACATACAGAGGGTTCAGGGTCAAAGGTCAGAGTTACTATAGGATAGAGATCCATGACAACACACAGTGGGTTCAGGGTCAAAGGTCAGAGTTACTATAGGATAGAGATCCATGACAACATACAGAGGGTTCAGGGTCAAAGGTCAGAGTTACTATAGGATAGAGATCCATGACAACATACAGAGGGTTCAGGGTCAAAGGTCAGAGTTACTATAGGATAGAGATCCATGACAAAATGCAGAGGGTTCAGGGTCAAAAGTCACAGAGAGCACTCTCTGGGGCATTGTTGAACCAAACGTATATGTTCATGTGGAGGAGCTTCTGGGGGCTGAAACATGGGGGTTGTATCCTGTGGGTCCATGTGGGTCCAGTGGGTCCAGTGGACTGTGGATGTGGAAGTTCAGTGACTTGGTTCAGATGTAATTTTACAGAAAATTGTTTTGTTTTGTCACGTTAACAGAGTTCTTGGATATGAACTGACTGGCTAGCAGAGAAAAACGGTGGAAATGTGGGTGGGTGATATAAATAATGCAGCAACCGTCAACAAGATGCCTTTGAGCAAAGCATTTACAGGATAATATCTGTCACTTCCTGGGGTTTTATTGTCCCTTCAGGAAAAAGCAATTAACTTCCATTCTCACTACCAAAACAACATCCACAGACTCGACAACTGCATCCGCTAAAAAGTTCATCACAGTCTACCAGAGGCACGGTGAGGACTTTTAGATATTTATATTGGGGTAACACTTAATGTCAAAATCACCTGACAAGATGTGTTCCCTTACAGCCTTAAGTGTCTCATCCACGTCTTTGTTCGTGGGACAAAACTGATCATTGATCGTCCAAGGCTCGACAGGAAACTGGAAAAGCTGGTGTCATTTTAGAAAACAGAGCTTCTGAAAAAGACGCAAAGCCTCGTCCAATCTATTATAAGTAATTCAAGGTTAACAAACAAACAAAGGAAACGTCACAACTCTCATTCAGGCAAAACAAGGAGATGGAAACAAAGGCAACCATCAGTAAACCTTCAAGGCTACTATGGAAACTGTGCTTTGTAAAATGAACTTTAATCAGTGATTGGGAGGGAGGGAGGGAGGGAGGGAGGGAGAGAGAGAGGATGCATCATGCACTGTAGGAAGAGAATGGTAGAGAGAGGTTAGGGTGACAAGAGGAGAGAGAACAAATAATATGCAACGTGACAAGAAAGAGGAAGGAGAGAGAGAAGAGGAAGTGGATCAAAGTACACGAGAGGACGTTTGAAAGGAAAAGGGAGATGACAGCAAGACAAACAGAGGTACAGGAACGAGAGAGAGAGGTGAAGGTGTGCAGACATGGAAGAGGGAGAGAGACGGAGAAGTTCTGCAGTTTCTACCAGCAACCGTTCCTCCTCTCTGTCCTAGATTTCTCGGAGGACCTAATCTTGATATATGGCTGTGAAATAAAGAATACAGACTTCATTAAATGCTTGGTGTGTGTGTTTGTGTGTGTGTGTGTGTGTGTGTGTGTGTGTGTGTGTGTGTGTGTGTGTGTGTGTGTGTGTGTGTGTGTGTGTGTGTGTGTGTGTGTGTGTGTGTGTGCGTGTGTGTGTGTGTGTGTGTGTGTAGACCAGGGTCAGACCAGGGTCAACACCATAGAACAAAGATGTCTCCTTCACATGGTGACTGAGATGATCTTGTGCTGTGAATGGGAAACCAGGTTGCAGGAGGTGGAGCTCCCATTCTGCATCAGTCTGCCCTTTGTCAGTCAGGTTATGTTGACGTTAGTAACAGATTAACATGTAGGTTTTTGCGTAAATGTCTCAGTCACATCTTCACGTTTGAAGGACGGACTATGAAGAGGGCAACATGCAGTTCACACCGCCGCTCTGGTTTGTGTGTGCATGTGCATGAGTAGACACTTGCCTGTTCTGTTCTCAGGTGACTGCCCTCATTTCACGGCCCGATGCCTTAACGTCACCCGTAAGCTACTGAGAATGAATCAAAGAAAGACGCTAGACCAAGTCCTGAGGAGGAAACACACACGTTCACATGGAACACACACCAGAGGAACGCTGATGGAGCTACAACCAGCTACAAAGGCAACAACAGGCCGGATAAATCAGGGGGTTACATTTACTGGAAAATGTGTAAATGTAAGAACAAGTCCACAACGAACTAAAGGAGTAGGAACGCTGCAGTGATTTTACATGTAGAAAGATAAATATTACTCCAGAATGAAAGCCAAAGCTCCTGCCCCGGCCACGCAGCTACCCTGAGCCACCAGTAGGGGTCACCAGTCAGTGAAGAAGGACGAGACCTTGTTTGTGTCCCACCTGTGAAGCCAAAACAAACAAACATGCAACAAAAACTAACTCTAGCTAAGAATGTTGAAGGTCTAATTCCATATGGGTGTGTTGTGTCTCTAGCTCGCTGCTCCTGCTCGTCGTGCGATAGCTAGTAGTCTAGTTCTTACGTGTTTGAGCTCATTCCTCAGATTTGGTGGCGGTGAGTGTGTGTGAGTGTTTGTCCTTCCTGCCATGACCATGCCATGTCGCCCAAACGTGACGCGTCTGAGGATTCTGCACGCAGCTCAGCACGCCGTACGCCTGAGCGGACGTTAACCGGCAGGTCGATGCAGAAACGTTCAATTGTGTTTTTATTCCCCCGCGCATCCATCCGTCTCTTGTTTAACTCCTCCTCCTCCTCCTCCTCCCACGCCTCCACCCCCCTCGCTTTCTTCGTGGCTCCGGCTCATTCAGCAGCCAGAGTGAATTATCACTGCGGCAACGCTTTCCAGTCGCCACTCCGGGCCTGCTGAGGAGTCTCGTGCTTCACGAGGTCTCGCTCACCCTCCCACTCTCTCATTAGAACACCCATCGATCTGCTGGAATGACCATGGGGAGCTAACACAGGTACACACTACACACACTCACACACACACACACACACACACACACACACACACACACACACACACACACACACACACACACACACACACACACACACACACTGTTGTATGACATAGCTATTGATCTTAAAGGGGGGATGCGACCATATTCACCAACTGGTCCTCACTGATGTGGACATCAGTGCAGCGCCGCTGTGAGCCTTTGGTGCTGTTATGTTCACAGACTGTAGAGTTCCATCCATGGTTTCACATCACACACACACACACACACACACACACACTCGTGGTGCTGCAGCTCAGTGGATGGTGAGCAGGAGAGTGTTTAGAGGGAGGTTTGATGTTCATCTGAAAGGTGATTTCATCTCATCCACCCCAACACAAGGGATCTACTGAAAGACAAACATACTTACTGACTTCGTGGTGAGGACCATGACTGATTGAAGAAGCCTCCGTGCCCTCTGTGCTGCTGGTTGAGCTTTGTGCTGTGGTGACAGTGGAAGGTGACACTGCACACCATCAAATGAATCTAAGTGTAGTCTCCATTGGTAACCTGTCAACAGACTGGGCCTGCTGCAGGATTTGTCTTGGGCATCATGCAGTCAGTGTTGTTCTCAGTAGAAACTAAATAAATCAAGCGGACAGTGTGGTGCGGTTGATGAGTAATTTCAAACCCCAGGATTGTGTTGTTGGTTATTTATCTGCTGGGGAAATTCCATCCAGACCAGATCCCTCTTCACATTGTTCTTTCTTGTTGTTGGAGCCAATGTTTGCTCTACACTAACGTACAACTGTGTTTAACCTGTAACCCCAGTATGTCTCCATGGATCTCTATCCTATAGTGACTCACAGGGGCCTTCCACACTTGTGAGAAGTCGGTGCTGTGTGTCTGCTCACTCGCCGCTCGTTGCTCTCCAGTGCAGCGTCTGTCCGTGTGTCTGTCTGTCTGTCTGTCTGTCTGTCTGTCTGTGCCTGGGACACTTCAGACCCCCGTGCTCATTTTTCTGAAAGCCACAAGGGCTGGAATAAAAGGTGTAAAGGTTCATCCCTCTGTTATTATTAAACGCTTGTGGATGGTGGACTTCTCCATCCAGAACCTCAAAAACAAACGGAATTACCGCAATATTTCTCCCACATGTGACATTTATTGTTGATGGCCCCGTGTTGCTTGGGTCGTTACGTTGTGTGTGGCGGCAGCTCTCTGTGATCTCCTCCTAATTTGATGTCTTTTTGCCCTGGAGAGCTCGATCTCAGAATGTTCCCTCTGACACACGCTGTTAGCTTCCAGCCTGATAATGACACCCAGGTTTCTGAGTCTCTGCATCCATGAGTCTCTGCGTCTCTCTGTCTCTTCTTCTTTGTGTGTCTGTGTCTCTGTGTCTCTGCGTCTCTGTGTCTCTGTGTCTCTGCGTTTCTGCGTTTCTGCGTTTCTGCGTCTCTGCGTCTCTGTCTCTCTGTCTCTCTGTCTCTCTGTCTCTGTATCTCTGCGTCCCTACTCTGTGCCTCTGCGCCATTTTTCCTGGAACAGAAACCACTGAGCACACACACACACACACACACGCACGGTGCAACACAGAAACACCTAGACTTTTAAATTGTTTTGGTGCTGTGCATGTTTCCTCTCACACTCCCAGGAGGATTTGGTTATGAGGTGCAGACACAAAGCGATACGGACACACACACACACACACACACACACACACACAATGCCTTACTTAAGCAGCTTCCAAACAGAGGGTTGGTCTGTAAAGGCAAAATGTGTGTGGGTGGAAAAAATTCACCTCAGTCTCATTTAAAGAAGGTGCTCATGTGAGAGAGAGAGGGGGGAGAGAGAGACAGAGACAGAGAGACAGACAGAGACAGAGAGGGGGGAGAGAGAGACAGAGACAGAGAGACAGAGAGAGACAGACAGAGACAGAGGGGGAGAGAGAGAGAGAGAGAGAGAGAGAGGGAGCACAATACAGAGCAGTGGTATTAGTGAGGGTCTCTCTGGTTCTGGGACCTATGATGTCGGGGGGCAGTGTGTGTGTGTGTGAGGCCAACCAGATGCCAGCAACCCAGGATTAATGAAATCCAAAAGTACTCAATCAGCTGAAAGAGTTTGGTGCAGAATTTGCCGAACAAAATGTTTTGAGCGAAGGCGGGATCCATCAAGGATGAGGTCGCTCCTTAGGCCCCCCCCCCCACACACACACACACACACACACACACACACACTGACACACACACACACACACACACACAGACACACACACACACACACACACACACACACACACACAGACACACACACACACACACACGCACACACACACACACACACACAGACACACACACACACACACACACACACACTGACATCACCGGGCCTGTTTGGTCATGCATGATTTTGTGTGATAAGATGACTCTGGTGCAGGATCAAAGTCTTTATTATGCTTTATAGAAGAATTTGACTTCTCTGTCAGACAGGAAGCTCTCTCTTCCATTCTCTCTCTCTGGCCCTTCACTTTGGACTTCTTCCCGTCTGACAAAGGTAAACACATTTTCCACCCCACCCCTCCTTTCACCTCCAGGCTGCATCCTGCTGTTTGTCCTCGTCCTCTTCCCGGCCCCGGCATCAATAATTCACCGTCCCCTGCAGAGACGAGCGCCTGATGGACTGATTAAACACGAGTGGGAAACACGGAGAGACGCAGAGGTGAGAGAGTAACACGGTAACGAGGAAGATGACTCAAGAGTGTGGAACTTTGAAATGCAACACATGTAGATGAAGACATTTGTGTAGGTCTGAGCTTTCATGCGGTGGAGTTTCCAGACTCAGGATCCAGACCCGGGCTGAAATGCATTTCATCTGGATCGGCATCATTTAACTGCAACCTGATAGATGTGTGTGTGTTTACTCAGCGTCAGGCCCCGGGCGTGTTGTTAAAGGTGTTGGAGGTCATGTTGAAAAAGCCAAATGCTGGTTCGGGACCACACAGGGAATGAGGGCAGGACGGCAGGATGTGTGTGTCGTGCTTGAGGGAGGCACAGCTTCATCACGTGTCCAATGCGAGATTCCACTTCTGATGACGCTCTCATTTACAAGCTACGTTCATTTTTATCCCTTCCTAGTTGGAAAATCCAAGAAATTTAATTCCTGGAGGAAATCTGTAAAAATCTATTCTGAATCTTCAAGGGGAAGAGAACCATTTGTTTTCTAATGCTACAAACTCTCAGAAAGAGGAGAGAGATTGAAAATGATTATTGGTAATTGTTCCATGTCAGGTTGATGTTCGTCAAATCCAATGAAAAGTGAAATTAGATTTGAAAAAAATACTTTTACAGAGACAGATAAACACACACACACACACACACACACACACACACACACACACACACACACGCTCTGTCATCTGCTCAGTGTTCCTTTATCGCCTATTTTATGACAGATTCAGTTTTTCACACACCCATAAATAAATGGAGACCCTCAGACCCTTTGGCTGAATTCATTCCATTTCCTGTTAATATGACACTAATTTATCTGCAGCCTGAGGCTTTGGCAGGAATCATTGGTGACGCCTCACACTCCTACAAAAGGGGCTCCGCAGTGTGTGTGTGTGTGTGTGTGTGTGTGTGTGTGTGTGTGATTTGAGGTTTGTGGGATGGAAAGTAGGATGTTTTATCACCCACTGTAAGTCGATGGTGATGCATTTCATATAATTTAAAAGTGGGATGTTGGGGTGTGTTTGTGTTTGTGTGTGTGTGTGTGTGCGCTGTTGAAGTATTAACCGTCAGTGTTAAATTTGAGAAGCGAGGGGAAGACATCATGAAAACATAACTTTTTATCACCCGACCTGCTTTCACGGCACCAAAGATAAATATTAATTCTTCCTCGTCGCCGCCAAAGCTCTCAGGCTGGTGCCATGTTTCAAAACGCCAAATGGAGACACCCCTGCAGTCAAGCTCCAGTAAATGAGACTCCCCTGCCTTTCACAGCAACATGGGGAGTCGCTTCCTCAACCGTCAGCCCTATTCCCTGGTCGGTGGGCGGAGTTTCAGGGATTTTCTCTGTCCGTACTCGTCTTCGCTGTCATAACCTGTAAATAAGTTGGCAGAATACGTGAAGTGAACTGTATTTATGGTAAATGTACTTCTATGGTACCTTTCTAGTCCAGACGTGCGTTACAATGCCTTTCATTCACACAACGATGGCGAGGCAAAGGCGCCAAAGCTGCTCAACACTCCGGCACTTAGGGATTCAGTGCCTTGCTCAATGACACTTTGACTCGGGCTCCTCCAGGGATTCTAACGGACACGGATTCAGAGTACATTTGCTAGTTGTTGTATAACTTTATGCATCTTTATAACTGTAAAAGTAAATGAAGTAGTAAAGTAAAGTATACTGAAGTTATCCCTGTGATTATGAAGTATAATGAACTAATAAACACTTTGAAAGCCACTCCAGACATTAAAATGTAGAACCCAAGAGAATGAAAGTGGGCTTCTTCACTACACATCAAATTACATTTAGGCAGTTGGGAACAATATTCATTAGTGCATTGTGTAGTATAAAGTCACTTAAACATGCATCATAATGAGCTCAGTGCGCACTAATGAGCATTATAAAGTCAAAGTGTGTATGGAATGCTCTTCAAACAGCAATGTGGAGCGCAGCACAGCAGGCACACTAACAGAAACGCTCTTTCTCCATTACTCTGCCTTTCTCTCTCTCCCTGGAAAGCTTTGGACCAAAACAATCCAGTCCCGAGATCGACCTCTAGGTTGTTCGTCTCCGGGATGGGTCAATGTCCGAAACCAATCAAAATCCTGATCTCTGTCGCTCACCATGTTTAGAATCCTTTTCCATGCTCCGGTCACAGCCAGATGATGATGCAACCCAGGCTCAGTCCTGGTAAGGGTAAGCAGTGAGACACACAGTATCTGTCTGTCTGATCACTGTCAGCGGCGTCTGAGTTCTCGTTAAGCCTGCGAGGAGTGTGTGAAGGACTTTCTGACGCTTGGCCACAGGATGACATCATTTACCTGGTGTGTCCCACTCTGGACACACACACTGTCACTCAAGTTGCTACAATGAGGCCACACACACACACACACACACACGCACACACACACAGGTTGTTATTTGGGAGCAGAACCCTGGACATAAACAAGACTTCCACAGTATCTGATCATATATTTGTTTAGTTGGATTCTGTGTAACAAAACTTTATGGCACAACTCTGTGAGTCGGTTTGTTTAAGTTATTTATAAATAATACAAGTGTGTTATGAGGAAGCGGTTATGAAACATTTGGGAAATTGTTTTTATACACAGAGGGGAAGAAAAGAAGAAAAAGGTAGTGAGAGCTAAGGAGGCGAAGGAAGCAAAGGAAGCAAAGCAACGGCGACAGAACCCAGTGATGAAGACATGACAGTGTGACCCATCAGTGCTGTCGGTGCCATGACATCATAGGTGCCAGTAATGCTGCCACCTGCTGGACATTCTGAAAGCTGCAGTGAAAGACTTTTCTGTCATCAGCTCAACATTTTTGTCTGCAGCTTGTAGAGAGTCGTGTATCACTGTGTGTGTGTGTGTGTGTGTGTGTGTGTGTGTTCAATGTGTGTTTAAAAGCTGTGTTTCATAGACCTGTCAACATAATTATGGATGATGCGTGCGTGCGTTTGCGTGTGTGCGTGTGTGTGTGTGTGTGTGTACACTTGACCAGTTTGTCCCAGTCAGCAGTCTTCATCACAGGATGTGTGTGTGTGTGTACTTGACTGTTCTCCACTCCTTCATATCTGCACTTGTGGAGACACTTCATCAGTTTGTCAGTGATTGGTGGAGTTCTTAGCTGGTTGATTGATCAAAGAATCAATCCTGCATATCAAATGATTCAACTATGAGCCAAACTATCTTCCAGCTGTTTGCCCCCTGATGTCATTAGAAACAGTTGATTCCCTTCTGTGTCAGAATGCAGTCAGAGTTCTTTCATAAAGGCCAAATGTGATTTAAAGATTGATCTCTGCAGGCGGTCAACCTCTCTAACACATGACATGAACAGGACCAATCAATCAGGCTAACTGTGCTGCATTTGTGTCGTCTGTTGGTTGGAAACAACACACACTACAAGTTCCCCTACACACACCGTCATTGGCCAAACCTCATTTACAGAACAGCAGGCTCGTCACGTCAAATGTCTCTGTGCCTAATCTCCTCTAAAAGGAGACGCGGTCACACAGAGCTCATGAAGCTTCCACTGCCTTCATGCTTCACAAACACTAAAGGAATAGAGGGACGTGTCACTTTGATAGAGGCTGAAACGCCGCGGGATCTTTACCCAAACGTGACGTCACAGTCCATAAGATGTTAGCTAACATGAGCAATTCAGACGGGACTGAAATGGCAGCGGCGCTCGGCTAATTATAACATCACCTCTCCTCATGTCAACCTTATCCCGTCCCAACAGGGCTCACGTCTCAGCTCGTCCAGAGAGTCTATGCTCGTCATCTCTGTCAGAATACTTTTAAAGATGAAATCTTAGCACAGAGCCGCTGCGTCCATGCCAGAGTTGGTGAAAGTTGTAGATAGTGGGACGGTGGAATGAGAAGAGAGAGAGGAATGTGATTGGACCCGGACTAAAACTCATTTAATGGCTGTAAAGGTTGTGGTAATAAAAGTTCATTAGTCTTTTTGTCCTCCGCCATATTGCAGGAGAAGCAAAATGACACCGGTCAGAATGTTATCAAAGTTTTCTTAGGGTCACAGGAAGCAGAAGCTGCTGGTTAGACGACTCGCCATGTAAACTCCATGCTGCGTGTTAGGTTGTGTTGGACACACAGACACACACACACACACAGACACAGACACACACACACACACACACACACACACACACACACACACACACACACACACACACACACACAGACTGCGGAGCCCCTTTGGTAGGAGTGTGAGGCGTCACCAATGATTCCTGCCCGTTCTTTCAGTTTCATCCTCTGTCCTCCGTGCCCCAGCTCAGGATTGGTTGGTGGAAGGACTCCGACTAGCCATCTTTTGGACACGGGCCTGCTTCTTTGACCTCGTGGCCACAGCTCCCACTTCCTGCCCACTGGCTGGCTGTGGCGTATTCACTGAATGACTCGCTACAGTCAAGCTAACCGTTGCGGTGGTTGTTAGCTTGACGGATCGTATCGTTGTGGCTTGAAGCTTTAATGAAACAGTGATCTCAAAGGTAAAAGGTTGTGTTTTAGTCATAAGTTGTAGGAGCCCAGTCAGAGACACGCAGACTTCATCAGTGTGGTTTAAGAGGACGACTCAACCTGGAGCCTTCACAGGTAAATATTGGTCACATTGGCTAAACTGAAACTCAACTTCAAATCCTTGTTATAATATTTCATTAGTAACGATCAGCTCCAAAGGTTTGCTTCGGGGCTTTGTGTGCCGCTCTGTCTCCTCATTCCTATCCAGTGGATGTGTGTGCTGTGCCACAGCGCCACTCGGTGGACGGTCCTGGTTACGGACTTTAAATCAGGGAACCTGGAAGTCCCTTTGATGATCTGTTTGTTTATAGCAATCATTTATTGAGTGGCACCGGTGCTAAGTCTCTGATTCTCTATTTTCTTGTTTATCTCTTAATCTCAAATGAGGTTTTAAGGAAATCTGCCCCGCCGATCAAACCTTTCCTCTTAATCCCTGTGCAGGTGGGCTCAGAACTCAGAACACGTGGTTTGGGTCAGGGGTCACCGATCTCCTGTCACTGAGCGGTGCTGCCTGATGGAATCAAGAACGATCTACCAATGAAAGTGGAGACTCTTTGGCTGTGGCAGCTTCTTCTGTCAACATCAGGCCACAAGTGTTTGAGAGTGAAGTGGCAGCGGCGTCAGGAAGCTGAGGGAGGGGGGGATTCCAGCGTGTGGAGGAGGAAGACGGTGAAGATGAAGGACACCAGAGGGAGGACTGTGGGTGGGCAGGACGAGCAGAGACAGTTGGAGCTGAATCAGGGGGACGCTGGGCCAAAAGCAGAAGCTGCTAATGAAACGTTGTAAATACAACTGACAACTTCCCTCTCCTTCGCTTTCTGTCCGTCCTCCTCTCCCTCAATCGTTTTGTCTGCGTTTCTCTCTCTCATGGAAATGTGGCAGACCCTCAGGATAGATGGCTTGAGACCAGAGGCTTTAGGCACACAGACTTAAGCAACAATGACACCTGCTGGCCTAAAGAGAGAGTGTCAGCTCAGCAACAAGCTGAGTCAGCTGTTCAAAGCAAACACAATCAAGTCATCGCCTCCTTTCTCCTTTCTATCAGTTTTCTAATCTCCTTTCCTTTTTCTTGTTTCCTATTCTCTCGTTCTTTTTCTTCTTCTTCACCTCTCTCAGCCTCAGCCTGCTGTGTGTCGCACAGACTCAGGCTCAGTCATCATTCACCTTCAATCAGCTTCGTTCAGTCACAATCAGTGTTTTGTTTTTCTAGAACATCTTTATTTAAAAGGATTTACAACACAAACTGGCACCACTTCATTTAGATGGCATCACGCTTTCATCCACAGTTCTTCTGCACAATCTGCACTTTGTACAAACACACACACACACACATACACACACACACACACAAAGATGTATCTGTTCAGAAATAAAGCCATGCACTTTTGGGATGTTTCAAGGAGAAAACAGTGTGTGTGTGTGTGTGCCGGTGTGTGTGTGTGTTACTCGCCGTTGCTGCTGTCTTTCCTTCACCCCTCTCCCCCGAGGCCGAAAGCAACCGGCTCACAATCAGAATCTGTCAAATATGAGAGCAGGCGGCTCGCAGGAGACGTGGATGAACCGGCGATGTAACGGCAAAGGTCGGGCCGTTTCCCCGCCTGGTGTTTGGACGTACGGACAGTGTGTGAGCTTATCAGAGGTGTGCTTGTTGTACGCAGTGGTTTGCTGTGTTTGGGTCATTTGCCGACACCGTCATCATCTTGTTTAAGTAACGTAAACGAACGCTGAGGCAACACCGGCGGCCGACTGTACTGGAGCGGAGCCGATCTCTTACAAGTATTTAGACTGATGGGAGGAAGAGTTTGTAGAGCGCTGGCTGTGTATTCTCCTCTCCCTGCTCCTTCTGAATCCAGATCCTACTACAGGATGACACGAGTAACATCACATGGCTGGGATGAGAGACTTCTCGCTCTTCATCTAGGAGGAAGACTTCTCGTGACGCCAGATTAAAAAGTCCCGGAAACCAAAAAAACTCCTGTCACTTTAAGAAAAGCCAGCATCCTTAGTAACTAAATGTAAATAACGCTCATCAAACCTTCCAGGCTGGACGTCAAAGATTACCCAGCATGCAGCGGGGGTGTGACTGCCTGACCTGTGCCAGAAGTAAACGCCGGTTAGACGCAGAGGAGCAAACTTAAAGACGCTCAGGCTCCAAAAGCTCCACGAGTTCCCTTTTTCAATTCAATCAAATTCAAGCAGAAACATTTCATTTAAAATCTTTGCTGGTTTTTTAGTACTGGAGACACAAAAGCTCCTTATAAGGACACCAGGGACGAGCTGCACCGGTGAAACTAGAGTTAAAGATGTAGAGTGGAGGAAAAGGAAATGAGAAAGCAAGGCAGAAGAAGAAGAAGAAGAAGGGGCAAACACTGAGGGAAGGAAAGTGATCCGTGCCTCAAGACGGCTGCAGACTGAAACTCTCACGCCTTCACTTTCACCACAACAACAACAACAACAACAACACGCAAACCAGGTCAACACTCTCACTCACTAAATAAGTCAACTCTCTTATCATGTCTGAACCTCTTGATCACGTCTCAGTCTTTCTGTGAGGCCACCAGAGGGCGCCGCCATCCCTCTCCTTCCCCGTGGCAGAGATGATGAAGAGGAAGAGGAAGAGGAAGGTGGAGGTGGAGCTTCAGGCCGTGCCGGCTCCTCCGGCTGACACGGGCGTGGAGATGGCGGGGGTGTTGAGGCCTTTCCCCCGGTGCCTCTGGCCTCCTCTCCTGCGCCCGCCGCCTCCCGACTTCAGCTGCAGACACACAAACGCCACCGTCACAACTGGACACAAACGCACAAACCCCACCCCGAGTCCTGAGACTGGCAGACACGTTTCTCACTCCGGTCTTAGACCAGAGAAGACGGGGGAGGGGGGCTGCACAGTTTCACAAGCTGAGAATTTGACCTTACAGTGAGGAAATAGGACACACACACACACACACACACACACACACACACACACACACACACACACACACACACACACACACACACACACACACACACACACACACACACACACACACACACACACACACACACACACACACAGTCTTTAAAGGGAGCGTATGGTACATCCATGTTCATACGTTCATTTCTTAAAGGATCCATTTTCACATTGGTCCAATCCGCCCTGTCACTGCCATGCACACTGAGTGGCACTTTGGCCTGATATGTCTCCTTCACCAGGCACCGGGTCCAGCTGAAGCATGCACTCAGAGGTAGAGACCTTCAAGCTTCCAGCCTGGAGAAGCCTTTACCTTGTTTTCTTTGTCGTCGTCTTTACTCAGTGCCGCCTCCTCTGCCACTGTCTGATGCAGCGAGGCGAGACAGGGAGGAAGCAGAGAGACAGGGGGGGGGGGCAAACAAAGAGATGGGAGGAGGAAGAGTCGGAACAAAAAAGAATAAGAAGACGGGAGGATGAACACTCGAACAGAGCGGATGAGGGAAGAGAGAGTGAAAGAGAAATTAGCAGGCGGGAGAAGCGGCGCTGCAAACGGACGGAATCAAATCTGTGCTACAAATAAACACGTTGTGTGTGTGTGTATACACACTTAAGCACAGGTGGAGGTCAGATACTCGGCGTGTTTACATTTCCTCCACACACTCACCGGTAGCTGCCCTGAGTTGGGACTGGTCGGCCGCGGCGTTGAGCCGGCCTCGTCGCTGGCGGCGGCGGCAGCAGCGGCGCCCTCTTTGAAGAGCTTTTTGCTGGCTAGCATCTTGGCCTGCTGGGCCTTCACCGCCTGGGTGTTCACTGACTGGAGCAGCTGAAACAGGAAGAGGAAACAGACCCGACGTGGAGTTCAGATGGGATAAGAGAACGACGAGGCGTTTCACAGTGGATCAGACTTTGCGTTACCTTGGTGATGGTGCCCACAGCTTTGGTGCGGCCCTCCCTGAACACCAGCTTCTGCTCACAGTGCAGGTACTCTGGGGTCTTGATGAAGCGGAAATGGACCGAGGCCTTGTCCCCCGTCCGTAGACAGTCTTTGTTCATGGTCAGGATGGTGGCCGTCTGACGGATGCTCCCACAGTGCACTGGGGGGGAGAGAGAGAGAGGGAGGCAGAGAGAGCGAGAGAGTGAGACTTGTTTGGTCCGTTCTTCATCCCTACAGAGAAGCTCATCCTCTGCATGTAGCCCGGTGCAGCACAGAGGACCTTGCTGAAGGGCAGTGGCAGGGGCGTTACCACTCACCCATGGCCTGGTATCTTGGTGATATGGTGGTGGGGTGATGCAGGACCAAGATCTCAGCCTCAAACTCCCAGGTGGCCTGAGGCAGTAACTTAGGGGAGACCATCACCATGCCCTTCCTGATGGACGAGCGTTTGATCTGGCGGCAAACACAAAGGATGAGTGTTCATGAGTTCCTTCCCTGTTTCAGTGACAGACAGAGGGGACGGAGAGCAGACACACTGGTTATTGTGGCTCAAACCTTTTTGAGGGCGAAGGACGCCGTCTGTCCGCCTCGCACCTCTCTGACGGGCATCCTCTTGCGGTGGATGGACTTGACGGCGATGGGGATGAAGGTGCCCAGGGGGTCCGGGCCCAAGAGCAACGTGTCGTTGAGCCGGATCAAACCGCGTAACGTCGTCCCCGACACTACCGTGCCAACACCCTGCAGAGAGAGAGAGAGAGAGAGAGAGAGAGAGAGAGAGAGAGAGAGAGAGAGAGAGAGAGAGAGAGAGAGAGAGAGAGAGAGAGAGAGAGAGAGAGAGAGATTGACACCACGGGAACTTTGAAAGTGACTGAGTCGATGGATCAGCGTGACAGGAAGCTGGACTTGGAGGTCAGACCACCGACCAGGCTGAACTGCATTATTTAAAGACTCGGTATGAGTGACAACAACAACAACAACAACAACAGGCCAAAGAGACAGGCGGCAAGAGTGAACAAACCTACAGCAGAATGTTTAAGCCAAAGAGTGTGTAAGAGTGTGTGTGTGTGTGTGTGTGTGTGTGTGTGTGTGTGTGTGCGTGCATGCGTGTGCGAGTGCGTGTGCGCGTGTGCATGTAGTACCGGCACGGAGTACGTGTCGTCTATCTGGAACTCTGCGGGCTCTTCGTTGTTGAAGGTGGTCCGGGAGGAGAGGAGGTTCAGGAACATTTTCAGCAGGTCCATGTTCTCCCCTGTGACGTTGGAGATCTGGAAGATTGGACACATCCTGTGTGGAGGAAGAGGAGGGAAGGTAGTAAGAGCTCAGATGACACAGATGTCAGAGTGATAAGACGCCCCGGTTGTGATTCATGACTCTGTTTACGTCTCATTTCCTCGCCACGTTCATGCTTTCTTTGCTTTCTTTCCATTTCTCCCTCTGCCTACCTCTCAGAGCTGAAGTTGGAGGCCGTGACAATGACGTCATCCTTGTTCTGCACCAACACTGGGATTTTCCTGCAGCCTGGTGACTTCAATAACCTCTGCAATAATTTTAGCGTCTCTGTAAACACACACACACACACAAAATAAACAGCGTTACAGATTTGGGGGAACAAAGCGTTGGCTCTCACTAAGCCTGGGCACACACATTGAACGTCAACACACAATGACTTGGCTGTGGGAAGTACACACTGCGTCCCTTCACCTTGGAGGATGTTGGCTGGACACATGTCTATCTTGGTCACCACCACAAACACCGGCACATTGAGGGCCAGGGCCAGGCCAAGATGCTCTTTGGTCATGCCAACGATGCCGGCGTTACTGCCAACCTGAGGGCCGAGAGAGAGCAGGAGGAGCTTTAGGTTCAGAGCAAACACACACACACACCTGAATATTTGCCTTGGGTCTCTTGTTCAGTTTTTAAATACACAGACACACACTGGCTGGCTGGCTGGCGCGCGCGCGCTCACACACACACACACACACACACACACACACACACACACACACACACACACACACACACACACACACACACACACACACACACACACACACACACACACACACACACACACACACACACACACACACACACACACACACACACACACACACACACACACACACACACACACACACACACACACCTCTGCTTTCTCTCACCATGAGCATGCAGAAGTCGGGCAGGTGTCCCGTCATGCCGAACACGGTGGTCTTCAGGTACTTCTCGTGGCCGGCCAGGTCAATGAACGTGATGACCTTGGAGGATTTCTCGCAGATCTTGGTCCAGTCCAGGCCTCCGCCGTGGCTGTCTGGCCTGTTCACCACCTGGACAGCAGGGAACCATAGCAAATTACACACAACCTACCTCCTCCACGGTGCCGAGCCCGATGTGCACCCGGCAGCAGCCCTCACCTGGCCCTCCTGGTCAAATCCCAGGATGTCATTGCCGACGCTGCTCGTCCTGCCGCTCTCCATTTCGTGTTTGTGTCTGAAGAGCTTCTGTCGAGCGAAGCCTCTGCCGTTGTCCAGCTCGCCGTGGGTCAAAACCCCGAGCAGGGTGCTCTTCCCTGCATCCACGTTCCCCACAACTGCCACTCTGGAGACAAGGGGAAGGAGGATTTCTGTACATGTTGATTGAGACGTATTTCCTGTTTCAAGGGACCACGATTGAACCTCTACTGGAACGTGATGAGGGGAGGGAAGCTACAGCTAGCCACGCTTACTCACATACTCATTCACTTTACCTGACTTCCAAGAAATCCTCCTCGCCCACGCTCTGGCGGATGAGGTAGTCCCGAATCTTCCCCCCGGTGTCCGTCCTCTCCCTCAAGAAGATAAGGTCCGCCTCTATCTGCTCGCACAGCGCCCTCACTGTGGCCACCGACGCCTCCATGTCTGTGTCATTCAGCCCATAGTCGCTGCCGTCTAACCAGAGTGAGCAGGTGGAGGGGGAAGATGGAGAGGAGGGGGAAATAGAAAGCAAAGGAAGAATAAGTTCAGTTTTAGACCACTTTCATACATCGTTTGTTTTGGCTCCCCTCTTTCTTGTCTTGCAACAGCTGGTACAGTGGAATGACATCATCAAACTAGAACGCTGATGTCATTAGTGTCTCCATGGTTACATTGTCTGGTCACTTCAACATATCCTCACTGGCTGCGGTTGGTTGGCGTCGCCCGTTTGTCCCCTCTGCATGTGGAACAAAGTTCAAGTGGAGAGGCAGGAAACGGGAAACTTGTCAGGTTTGATAGACAGCAGAGGGCTTTCATGCCTCCAAACCTGGTTTCAACACAGGTAATGTGTTATGATGTCGTTCACAAAGATGACATTTCTCATGACGATGATGGGTGTTCTTTTGGAATTTGCAAGAAACATTGATCAGGGGTCCAACAGTTTCTTTATTCATGTGCATAGTGGGAACTTCAGACTGGAGCAGGGCTCTCCAACCCAGTCCCACCGGGGCCCTATCTCCAACCCAGTCCCACCAGGGCCCTATCTCCAACCCAGTCCCACCAGGGCCAGGTGACTGGATCCGGCAGCTGTTTCAATTATACAGGGAAGTATTTTCACTATATTCAACATGGGCTGGCTGGGGTTTGGTTAAGAACAAAGAGGACAAGAACCCATCATAAACATAATAATATAATAATATAAATAATATTATAATAATAATAGTAGAAGGAAATGAGGAATCTAGTCTGCAGTTTGACTTTGTTGACGTTTCTTCATCCACACCTGTAGCAGCTCCTAATGTCAAAACAAAACAGCTCATACTGTATAATGTAATAAACTTTACTTGTAAAGCTCAATATCACATACAAGGACTTTAAAGACGGTAAAGCATAATGTAATAAGTTATAACATGGCAAAAGTGTTTGACTCTAAATGTAGTAAAAACTTGAGTTGAATAATGTAATAAATAAATTCAACACATAGTGTAATGACAGAGAGTATAGAAGAGTATTGTCCCTGTCTATCTTCTGTTATATTAAGTGCACGATGCAAGCATCACATTTATCCAATTCTATTTTAAATGAAGTTTGAAAAGAGCAATTACAAGAATAAATGGAATAAGAATATTTAACCACCAGAAATGCAACAACAGGTATTGAGCTGAACATCCAGGGGGGGCGGAGCAGTCATGATGCTCCTAGTCCTAAACGTGGAGTTCATCTCTCCATTCAATGTCTTTTATTCTGAACCATCCACGATACTCATGGCGAAGCAGCATCCAACCCATCTTCCATCTGGGATTTCTACCAAAGTGCTTTTTGACATGCAACATGAGGCCGCTACCGCGCCCAGCTTCCTCCCTCAGCTGCTCAATGCTGAGACGGCAGTCACAATGCCTTGGAAGTCTCATACATTCCACCAAATCATCTCGGATATATATGGTTGGTGTAAATGGCAGGGTGAGATCTCTGAACAAGGTGGACACTCTGTTGAAAGTGGCCAGCATGCACTTATCATCAGACATGCAGAGCTTGATGATGGTTGATAACACGTTCAGAGGCAAGTTAGGGGTAGCGGCTGTAGGAGGGTTAGGGCCAGCCTCAGAGATAATGTTGGGGCCTGCAGTAGGGCGAGGATGAGCAACGGCATCGGGGTGAGAGTGACGGACAACGTCTTGGCAAGTGTTAGGGGCGGCATCAGGTCCAGTGCTAGGGACGGCATCTGGTCCAGTGCTAGGGACGGCATCTGGTCCAGTGTAAGGGGCGGCATCTGGTCAAGTTTGAGACAGCATTAGGGCCACCATCAGGGATACCCACCTGGTGCCAGCCAGCCAGGAATACTGCTGTGTCAGTCCCTCTGCTGAGCAGGGTAACACGACTCCCTTTCACAAATGCCTTCTGACCTCCAAAAGGCCACAAGGGTCAGACATGTTGCTGTATCAGGCAGAAAATAACTCTGGACTCTTGTTAACAAAGGCCCTTGTGGGGCAAAACCATTTAGCATACAAATGGGCTTAGCTCCCAGTCCAGGAGAGAACCGGTGACATAACACATAGCTTCCCTCAAACTGCTGCAGACACAAGGGAACGGCATCATGTGTGGTCATGTGTATTACATCTTAAGTAAGCCATAAAGCTTCAGGAAAGATGTGATGTCAAGAGCAATGAGATACTTAAGATGTGTCTGCTTACCTGAGCCTCTACCCACTACGTAGATCGTCTCCCCACAGCCTTCTGCTATCTGCTCCTGCAGCTGCAGTAGTAGTGCCTGATACTGTTGTGCTGCGGGGCTCACCAGAACCATCTGAGCGAGGAGAGGCAGCGTTACCAAAACAAGTCATGCTGGTGAATACAGGTGAAGATGACGTTACACCAACAAGTGTAAGTTATTACAGTAAGGTTATGTCAAAGTTATAACCTTAAGATCGACATTTAGATTAAGAATACTCATGAAAACATTTATTCAAGCGGCGCCGTGAGATGCGTCCCGTTTGAAGGCTGGATGGTCTCTGTGGCTGGGAACCTGCCAGCTGGACAGCAACATACGTGTCACTTTCTCCCCTGCTACATTCGCTATGAAATGTTGATGCAACATTGTCTCAATGCATCGATACACACACACACACACACCGGAGTGACCGTAACAACGTCAACATCAATGATTGGTGTTTACAGTCAGGCCTACCTTGCTGCTCGGGTCTATGTGATCCGCGGACTCGCCGTCTGGACCCTCGCCGTCCTCAAAGCCCTCTGCTCCGCGGTCCGGTCCAAACATGTAAGCCGGCACTACGGGCTCGGCTGCTGGCAACGCACCCGGATATAGTGCCGGTTCTGCCGCCGCCGTCGACGCCATTTCTTCAGGACTTCACAAGAAAAAAAAACCTATCCTCAACAATAACACAGACGTGCTGATTGGTTTACTAGCGAATTGTTAGCCACTAGTTAACAATACGTTACCAGATGCTACAGTGGAAACTTTCTTACGGCAAGTACGAGTTTTGTATCTGCACCGTGTAAATTACGTTTCATTTATTGCCATTTGACCGATTAATAAAGCCGAATTTATGTATGTATCCGCATTAAAACATACCAGAATTCCGAAGCTAGCAGAGAAGCTAACTCAGTTGTTTCTACGTGTTAGCTTCGTTTTCGGTGCCCTAACTCGGCGACACGCCCATCATAGAATGAAGACACCGGATAGGCTACAGCGTTAAAGGCCACGCCCAACACGCCGAATTCCCTACTCTCCGCGTGCACGTTAATCCTGAAATTCGGGTCGGGGTGCGCGCGTGAAATGTCGTCACGAGAAACTGTACGGAGAGATCCGGCGCTCCACGCATCCTTGTGTGTGTGTGTGTACAAGTGTACACACACACACACACACACACTGCGAGTCCTTTAGTGCTATTAACTACCTGTTTCTGAAAATAATAATACATACAGGTACATCTCAAAAAATTAGAATATCATGAAAAAGTCCAATATTTTTTGTCACTCATCTCAGAAAGTGAATTCCATATATTATATAGATTAATGACACATAGAGTGAAATATTTCAAGCCTTTATTTCTTCAAATTTTGATTTTGAGCACTTCATGATTCCTTCTGCTGACAAGCTTTATGGAGATGCTGATTTCATTTTCCAGCAGGACTTGGCACCTGCCCACACTGCCAAAGGTACCAAAAGCTGGTTCATTGACCATGGTGTTACTGTGCTTGATTGGCCAGCAAACTTGCCTGACCTGAACCCCATAGAGAATCTATGGGGTATTGTCAAGAGGAAGATGAGAGACACCAGACCCAACAATGCAGATGACCTGAAGGCCGCTATCGAAGCAATCTGGGCTTCCATTACACCTGATCAGTGCCCAAGGCTGATCGCCTCCATGCCACGGCGCATTGATGCAGAAATTCATGCAAAAGGAGGCCCAACCAAGTATTGAGTGCATAGAAATAAACATTCATTCAGAAGCCTGATATTTCTGTTTAAAATATCCTTTTTTGATTGATGTTATGTAATATTCTAATTTTCTGAGACACTGAATTTTGCGTTTCTGTTAGCTGTAAGCATAATAATCAAAATTTCAAGAAATAAAGGCTTGAAATATTTCACTCTATGTGTCATTAATCTATATAATATATGGAATTCACTTTCTGAGATGAGTGACAAAAAATATTGGACTTTTTCATGATATTCTAATTTTTTGAGATGCACCTGTATATGAGATAAGCTGGCATTACATTTGCAACATTGGTGAGTAACATTTGATGGTGTAAATCTGATATCTTGCCATGTTGAAACCCATATTGTGAATACATGAATGTATATGTTTTACAGTCAGTGTTAGTGTTTAATAGAGAAAAGGAATCTTTGCTTACGGTAGTGGGCTGTCACACTTCCTCTTCATCTTCAACGTAGATGTGTCACTTCCTAGGAAAGTCTGGTACACAGCAATTATTCCACACATGATAAGACAACGTCAAATTTCCTTAGTTTCAATCACAAAACACAAAGATACAGAGTCAAACTTACGGTCAGAAGGCTGTGTGGCTTCAAATGTTGCTCAGGCTATACAGCTACTTTAATAACCAATAGTGATGTCATTGACAAAGTGATCCAATTCAACAAATGTGGTCAACATTAATGTCACCAGAAAGTTACAAAAGTGATGTCATTAATCGTGACATCATCTAAGAGATAAAAACGAGGCATCTCGCAGCTCACGTGGCACATCTCTGAAAGTCTGCCCAGGGTGCAGCGCCACCAGCTGATGTTTATGCACGAAGACACCGGAATCAAACTTTTCCAACTTCTGAAAGAGTGGATGAAGACCCAGAAGACAGAGGCCACCGGAAAAAGCTGCAGCAGGTCCTGAGAAACTGCCAACTCAACATGACTGAACCCGAGAAAATGGACCTCACGGACAGCGAGGAGGAGACGGAGGAGGAGGAGGACGACATGTACGAGGTGGAGCAGATCATCGACATGCAAGTGGAGGAGGGGAAAGTGCTCTACAGGGTGCGCTGGAAGGACTACTGCTCTGACGATGACACCTGGGAGCCAGAGGCCCATTTGGAGGGGTGTCAGGAGGTCCTGTTGGCTTTTAAGAGGGCCCTGGCTGAGGGTAAGGCCAAGAGAGGAGGAGAAGAAGAAGAAGATGAAGCTGCATGGCTAGTGGAAAGATGAGTTCAGGCCTCTGCCTTCACCAGACACTGACTTCAGACATGATTTAAGTCTTGACAGGTTGTAAATTGCAGAGAATCACATAAGTTAAACAAATGAAAACTAAAGTTGTAGGCAACTGGACAAGATTGTAGATGAATAAGTGGATGTGGTCGCATGGTTAAAGCGGGGTTAAATGATCAGTGTTTGTCATCAGCCATTGTAACTGTAACTGCTGCACAATCATTTCCCTCTGGATAATACATTTTTATCTTATCCTATCCTATCTTATCTTATTGATTTGTTTGTTTTAAGAAACTCCATGATGTTGTTATGTCCAGAATGACGGTATGACTAATGCAATTTAGAATCATCGTCCAGGTCAGGAAACCAAATGGTCCACAAGAAGCGCCGGAGACGTTGAACCACTGTGATCCTCAGGAGATGGAGGACATGAAGACGGTGGAACAGGCCGGGGCTCCTTAAAGCAACACGGAGATGAGCTCATTGATGTCCGGAGACGAAGATGAGACAACTCGGGAAGCAAACCAGATGGGCGTTGAGTCTCCAAGCATGTAATTGTTTGATTGTTCACAGGTCTGGCCAGAGCCATGGAAAGGGAGCTGATGCTTTCCCGCGACGGGATGTCATATACACCGCCTAAGCAATGTGGGGGGAGGGATGTGTGACACCACGAGAGGCTGGGTCCTGAGTGGGAGACATGTCCCCCTCTGTTGGTGGCACTCCAGACTACAGTGATGGTGGACAGGGTGCTAACCAAAAAAAGCTAATTAAACATTGGAAAAACAAAAACAATAAGACAGTAAGGCAATGACTGTCAAGAAATAAACACGTTCTCTAGTCGAATATGTTTGTTATGTTTATGTTATAAACACTGACAGCGACGGTGAAAAGGAGGTCCGGAGCCCGGACCTCCCGGACAGTCTCTTTTTATTTGTTCATTTTATTTTACATCCCAGGCGGGCCAGGACGGGGTTGTGTGACTGCAGGGTTGGGATGGGTTTCGGGCTGGGATGTCCTCTCTTTGTTTTGTTTTTTGTTTCTCTCTTCTCTCCTCTTCACCACAGCCTATGATGGGATTTGAAGCCTACATTGCTGTATGACATCATCCTGTAAACACTGCATTTACCCTATGAGATCATTGCAATTTCAATCTACTTGTATTCTACCTCAGGGTCTACGTATAAAGTTTAACAACAACAATAGAAATAATAATACAACCTTCCTTCTTCCTCTCTCTCTCTCTCTCTCTCTCTCTCTCTCTCTCTCTCTCTCTCTCATCTTCCCTCTCTTTCTGTATAAAAAAGGATCTCAAAATATCCTACAATCATATGCACGATGTCATGTAAAATGTTTGCTTCAAAGAAAAAAAAAAAAAAAAAAAAAGGAATCTTTGCTTTCACATAAACAATAAGTAGGTGAAACATCCTCAGAGAAAATAACATGCAGGGTTTTTGACAGGTGACTCAATGGGACAGGATGAATTAAAATGCCACAAAAAACTGTAGCACAGGGATACTCATGGTGCAATACATCAACATAAATAAGCTGCATATTTATAGATAGTAATTGAAATCTTGGGCCATTTTGTGGGCCAGCATGAGGTGGACTCCAATGACCAACATTTTTGTAATATAATATTTTGTTAAGTGAAGCAGAACAGAGCCCCTGTTTGAAAGGAAGGAAACGTGCTCCTGTTCTCACTCCTGATTGGTTCTCCCTCCTTCCTGCTCCCACGCAGCGTCACACAGCGTTATATATACAACTTACCTGGCAGCTCCAGGTGTAACCCACTGAAGACAGCCACAATGGTAAGTAGAGAATGCAGCTTTACTCACAGCAGGACATTTGTCTTCTCCACATAGATTACTGCATGGCTCTCACAACCCAACACTCTGTTCCACATTGATTCCTGTCACTAGAAGCTAAACATTAACCTAATTGTTAGTCCTTAGTTCTGTGACTGAGTGTTCAATCTTCAGTTGACATAATTTCATTCATTCATTCATTCTTTCATTGAGTTCAGCTCGACACAACACTGTGTAGACAGAGCAAATTAAAAAAGCAGCAATGAATTGTTATGGACAAAAACTGACTATTATCTCTTCTGACTGAAACTAAATGATAAGTTTAGGCATGGATGGATGAGTTATGTGATGCTTTGAAATGTATTTCTTGCCATTTCCTGTTGCGACTTCTCCAAACTTTATAGTCAACACGTTATCACAGTTTAAACTGCTCCTATCCAACTCTTCATATATTACTGTTAAATTTAGACCTGTATTACTATGAATGACACGAAGGTAACAAAGGTTATATAAAGGTTATAAAGTGACTTTGAAAGGTGAAAACAAGGCATCTCAAATCCCTGGAATTTTTCCAGGGAGGAATTCTCCAAACCCAAATCAATGGCCCATTCTCTATCATACCATTCTACAGCACGTGTTCCTTTGCGGTCAATGATAAACCAGTATTGACGTGAGGTTAAAGAGACATGATAGAGCCCACAGTATCTATGGGTGTGGGACATCCTGTTCATGATGTTGGAGACCTCTGATGTGTCATCAGGTGATGCCAGGGGCATTGATCAGACATTTTATTGGTGGGGACATTTGAGAGAACTCCTAAGTTAGGCAGGACGAATCCTCCTGGAGTTCTCTTTTATTTATTAATTTCATGGGTACATTCAGACACACACACTCGCACTGCGCGCAAAGGTGAGGTTGCTGTATCGTATATTGCTGCAGATGGTCTGTGTGTGTGCGAGTGTCTTTATGGTTTTATTGTCTCTATTTGATGATCACATGTTCATGGTCAAATACAACTCCTTCCTGTTTCAGCACTTTTACAGCCGTAAGGTCCGCTGTCCCATCCTGGTTGATCATTAACTGAAAAGATAACATTTCTGATGAAGTCTCACTTGGAAATGACATGATCAGTTTTGCTTTGACAGTATGCCAGTGTGTAGGACACCAATTACTATGCCATTGTAAACTAAATGCGTAATGTTAACTTGAATATTCTCAAACTTCAACACACAGATCAGCACGTCCTGCGTCTTTAACTTTTTAAAATTAGATTAGGGATTAGATTAGATTGTATTTGTCTGGCATTGTGAGCATTACCTGAGTGGGTCACTGCCATTTTGCTGTAATTTAACAAACATTAGGAACATCTGTAATTGAACCAAGAATAGAGGATTTTGAGACATCTCATAGCAACCGTCACCGTCTGGTTTCTTAATAAGATAAAAGAGCAGAATTGTTTTGACTTCTCAGGTTCTCAGGCTTGAATTGTCAAGATTGTGATCATTATTGAACATTTCTATGATTCTTTGTGTGTCTAATTGCAGAAGGTCAAAAATATGTCATTCAAGGAGGGCCATGAGTTTAAGATCCGCGTCAAACCCAAAGACGACTGCTGCTCGTAAGTCCTTTTCACATTAGATCACTAGATCGGATGAAGCCCTTTGTCGATACGTATGGAAATCACCTCTTAGTTCCTCTGTTTTGATCCCAGTCGAGGTTGTAGTAGGCAGTTTATTAACAGGATAGAGAAGTTGGCTTTGAGACAGGCTTCCTCTTTTCTTTCCTCACTTTTGACCTTGGTCCCCCCTGCCTCCACTGCAGCTTTGCCCTCAACATTGGCCATGATTCTGAGAACATTGCGCTGCACTTCAACCCTCGCTTTGAGGCTGGCGTCATTGCCTGCAACTCCTTGTCTGGGGGATCCTGGGGTGAGGAGCATTGTGAGGGTCTGCTCCCCTTCTCACGTGGGGAGGAGTGCAAGGTGAGTTCTCCTTTCATAATCTCCGTCGCCACAACAACGTTGTTAGTCTGTTCGCTATCTGTTCATCAAAGCTGTTAGGTCAACAGACATTGAGCTCTATAAAGAATGAAAGGCTTTATGGGCTCATAAAACACAATGGCTGCTGAGTGAGACATCATCTCAGCTCAGTGTCAAAGTCAAAAACGCTCTTTCAGTTGCTGGCAATCAAAAATTTTAATAGCTTCTTTCTCCGTTTGTCTTCTCTCAGTTTTACATCAACTTCAACAATGAGCAGTTTTACATCAAGCTCCCCGACGGCAGCATGATGAACTTCCCCAACCGCTTGGGGGACGTCAAGTACAAGTTCTTTGACGTCAGCGGCGACGCAAAGATCATCGGCATCAAGATCAAATAAGTGTCGACCCCGTGGGTGTGTGTGTGTGTGTGTGTGTGTGTGCCCGTTCACAACCTTACTACGAGTTTACAAGCTGAGGGGTATAAGAGGCTCTGGTGTTTTTACCCTCAGCTTCACAAATTTCCTCCAACTTGCAGTTGTGAAGTTGTAATGACATGAAGATGTCTGAAGAGGGCGCTACACCACTATGTTACTTCACTGTTGCTTGTTCAACATCTCATCTTCAATCACTGGGATTAATAAATGCTGTGTAGCAAGCTAGCCTGGGTTTCATTCTACAGCACAACACACTACCCACACACACACACACACACACACACCATAATCTCACATTTACAGTATTACAGAATGTCAGTATGAGCAGTTAAACAGAACCTGCACATTAAAGGTTTATTGCCCTAAATGGAGTACAGCAAACATGTATAATTTAAATCGCCTTAATGTTTAGAACGTACCTTGATTATGAGATTATAAATTCCTTAACTTCAGTTATTATTTGACTTCACATCTGCAGTGACATGCATGTCCTCACCTCATACCCATATTAAGCACATACAGTATATTAAAGTAGAATCTGTCCTTTTGGTCTTAAGCAAAGCTCAACGGAAGAAAATTGTACATCATTCAAGGTGAGCATATGAGCAGAATCTGATAGCTTACTAACCAATGGCTATCTTACTCCAAGATGCCAGAATAAATGGATTTCTCTTTGCCTACTCTAGGTCCGTCACTCAAAGTCAATTTACGGCAATTTATGCCAATTATGATTGCATCACGGTGAGTACATGATGTTTGTAAACAGGAATGTGTTGCCTCAATAGCAGTATAATCCAAGTTTCTTTTTTTTGTTGCTATTTGTTTTTATTGAAGCAAACATTTTACATGACATTGCGCATACAAGTATAGGATATTTTGGAGATCATATTTTATACAGAAAAAAATGATCTCACTTGGTAAATACAGTTTTTACAGGCTGATGCCAAACAGCAATGTAGGCTCGTACAAATCGCATCATAGGCTGTGGTGAAGAGAAGGAGAGAAGAGAGAAACAAAAACAAACAAAAAAACAAAGAGAGGACATCCCACCCAGAGACCCAACCCAACTCCACATTCACACAAACCCGTCCTGGCCCGCCTAGGATGTAAAATAAAATGAAAAAATAAAAAGAGACTGTTGTTCAGGTGTTCAGGTTTTCAGTCACTGGTCTGTCATAGCCTGTAGATCTGTGAAGTAAGAGAGAAATGGTTGCCATCTCTGATAGAACTTATCAGTGTGGCCCTCATAGTGAACTTGAGGTGAACATGACCATAACCTTTTGTGAGGTGTTAAATTGGCGTGAGTCAGATGGGGTACAGAAGATGGCAATATGAAGGGAGGGTTGAACGCGCGTTCCCAATATGATGGACAATGTGTTAAAGTAACCGGACCAATAGTTGTGCAGCCTGGGGCAGAGGACAAACATGTGGCTTAGGTTACAGTAAGGGTTTGAACATCTAATACATTTGTCTTTCTACTTCTGTGTACATTTCGGCCAATCTGGATTTAGAAAAATGGACCCCGTGTACGACCTTAAACTGGATGAGAGCGAGACGAGCACATGACGAGACAGTATGTAGATTACGTATGACTTTGTCCCACCAGTCTATGTCTAGATGCATTTCAAGCTCAGCCTCCCAGGCAGCCACTGTTTTAGAATTAGATCGGTCCCCGACGCCCAATAAAAAGAAATTGCTGCAGGCAAAGTGTCTGATTCAGAAGTATTGAAATAATTGGTTAGCAGGTAGTCTATATGGAGTTGACAGATTGGAGAAGCTGTTAAAACTGCCATCCGAGTACAGGTCAAGGATGCCTTTGTGGTGCCATGCTGAGAAGGAAGAGTCCAAGTTTCAATATGGGTATGAACCTGCTGGAAGAGATGAAAGTCACAAGGACACAAGGGGACTCAACGCTTTCATAAAATGTCACCAGAGCCACAAGGAGCTTCATAATGAGCCCATGGTTGAATTTAAAATGACCTGCACGTCCATGAAGAATGATACAATCATTTAAAGTCATTTCAAAACTATAACATGAGCAGTAAATTAGAATTGAGGATCAAGCCCGGCACTGTGAATGTGGCTTAAGGCCGATAGACTGCACTGAGGAGATTGGAGAAGATCATGTGGAATAAAAGAGGATAACGCAGAAACGGCGATGATATACGGCCGAGGTGAAATGAGGCACATTCCTACGGAGACAATTTGCAGGAGGACTCAAAAGAAGCGTGGCCCGAGGCTGAGGAATGTGGCACGATGCAACTACATTCCCTGGAAGGAGATGAAATGGTCCTTTACTGTATGCGGTGATAGGAGAGGCGAGGAAACTGCTGTGTCTAACCTACAGACCCTTCCCACCTGCGTCACTGAGCTCTTTTTAGTCTTTTCTTACTCTTTGCTTCCTTGCTGCGGCAAACAATTCGTATACAAACTACCTGTGTTCAGACTAACTCAAGTTTGGCCCAGTAATGAGCCCCTTGCCAGCTTTATCTGATGGTTAAAGGAGAAAGCCACAAGGTTCCAGTGTTGTCTCACATGCTCCTAATTTGTCGTGTGACATTTCAAAGATGTGGTAGTGAACAATTACTGCAATTTAGAGCGCCACAGCTAGCTTTACACAGTAAGGGGGCAAGCTAGTGCTAGCCTCCCCATGTAGCACCAGGACAACATAACACATGACCCATGATGCAACATGGAAAAGGTTTGTTTATATAATAATTTAGTGTAAATGAGCAATAACACTCAAATCATCACATCGACAGAGTAGAAGCATAGGCAAACACACAGCATTTGTGAGGTTTCACTACTACAAAGACGACACTTTTTTTTTTAACAGTTTTTCTACAAACACTACAACAAAAATGTCCTCACTCAGGCTCTTAACCTTGTTTATGGTCGGTAGCCACTTATTTGTCCACTAAAGCTCCTGCAGCGGCGTGCTTGCACCTGACCCCGCGTCCACCCTGCTGGTTGCCGTGGATTGACCTTTCTGAGCCAGGTAGTCTTTGTAATTCCGAGTCAGGAGAGTGTAAAGAAAAGGATTTATGCAGCTGTTCCCGTAGGTCAGACACGTCACAAAGAAATTCACATAATTGTGAGCCGCCGGGGACAGAGCCTTAAGCGACTCGGGTGAGAACAGTTTGGCCAGCTGCCATCCCCAGAAAGGCAGGAAACATGCCCAGTACGCCACCACAATGCTAAAGATCATTGACACAACTTTCTGTTTGAGTCCCCTCCTTCGGGCAGAGCGGCTGCTTCCTCCCAAGCTGGCCTGTGCTGCCCAGTAGCGCCTGGCTAGCCCTGCATACAGCCCAACAATAACTAATCCAGGGACTAAAACACTTGTTAGAAACAGGATGGTGATGTACGCTTTGAAGGCCTCTGGGGTCCAGGTGGGGAAACAGATTCTCTTCACCAAACCAGCCGCACTGGGTTTGCCCTCCCTGAGACGGATCATCACCATCATGGGCAGCGTCAGCACCGTCGCTAACCCCCAGATCATCCCTGCCATCAGCCGTCGTCCGCGAGATGAAGACCTGTGGGCGCTGAAGGGCCTGGCCACGGCACGGTAGCGCTCCAGGCTCATAGCCACCAAGATGAAGACGCTGGTGTGCATGGTGAGGAGGTCGAGGCTCAGCAGGACGCGACAGCCAGCCTCACCAAACAGCCAGTCATGGGCAAAGTAGGTGCAGACCACAAATGGGATGGTGGAAAGGTAGAGCAGGTCTGCCAGAGCAAGATTGACGATGTAGATGTACATGGAACCTGTGCGGCGCAGCGCGGCTGAGCGGGTTATGGTTAGGGTGTACACGTTGCCCACCACGCCCATGGCACACATGGTCAAAAGCGTGGCGCCAAGAAGGGACGTCACCCAAAGGCCACCAGCACCTCCGCCGCCGTCACCGTCTTGAGACCCAGCTCCTCCACCCTCAGGGCTTAGGTCGGGTCCCAGCTGAGGGCTGCGGGTGGCATTGGGAGTACAGTTCATTGCAGGGGAGACTTCACAAAGCAGGGTCGGAGGTCACGCTACAATGTATTTTAGCCAGGCTGGAGGGCTGTGCTCCTGTAGGGAAATGGAACGGCTTCTCAAGTCCGTATGCATTTCATGCTGTAAGGTGAAGCGCAGAGGGAAGACGGCAGCACCGCTCCATCAACATTGGTGACATAAATCTTTCAGCTCTTCTTGTGTTCTGGTTTTGGCACATTGGTCCAGTTACATAAAGACAGTCAGTCAGTCAGACAACCTTATGTTCCCAAAGGTGACACAGACAATCCAAGTTAAGAATCCTCGCTCAAGAACCGTGTGAGAAAAATCCAAGAGCAAGTCAACGAGGGAGTGCAGCATGGAGTTCAGTGCTCGTTCTTAGAAAACTCCTGGCATGGCAGTCGGCTTCAGAAACGCTCTGCTGTGGTTTGTCAGACTTCTTCCCCAACACAGAGTCCTGCGTACAGCCATGACCTAACATTGCTCCATTATTATCAGGATCTTCTGAGTGGATTTTGAAGTCCAGAGGTTTTTCTGTTCTCAACTATATAAGATAGGGACTGATTGGAGGCAGCAGGGTCAGGTGTCAGGACTCCTCCTCTCAGCTTGAGAACCTCTTGATAGCGAGCACCTGCACTGCCGAAGTCTGTCCCTTCCATCAATGATTGAATTTCTGCCTTGATGTGATGTGAAACGGCTGCACTTCGTCTTCCTCCCGATGACATCCAACCGTAGCTTCTGTCAGCGATTCACCCACACACCAGTACTTCATAGTAGGTCAGACCTGCTGTTGTATCCACGCCATTCCTGCGTCCCGGGATCTTCAGCACTCCAGGGTCTCGGGTTGGATCGAGGAACGTCTCTGGCTTTCTCTCCCCTCTCCTCTCTTTAGTCCTTCCCTTCCCTTTTCTCACCTGGGTGAAAAGCCAGCACAGGCCTATAGATTTACGAGGTATTCATCTGAGCCACCAACCTGCTGTGTCCGAACACCAGGGTGTAGTTTTAAGCACCCAGCAATTATTGGCAGGGGACACACACTCACATGTACAGGACAACACTCCTAAGCAAGAGCATCACACATATACACAGAGAGAAACACAACAATCACTATGTGCTGCACTTTTCAGAACTATATTATTGATAGCGATTGCCCGTGCAGTTCTGGCTCTGTAATGTAAACAATGTAATGTAATGACACAATGGTCTGTAGCGGGTTTCCACTCATTTTGGATAGTCTATCTTTAAGAGCGTGATAAGGTGAGCAACAAACACACACGTACAACCAAACACAAATGTACAGATGGAATCCCACCAACAACTATAGAAGAAATGTTTTATTAGTGATCATGAATGCACAATGACACAAAGCCCAACAAAGAAATGCCTGGTAGAAAAGTGAGTTGATATACAATTGATCAACTGGTGTGTGTGATATTTATGAAAAACAGAAAAAAATAACTATTACTACTACTATTACTATTTAGACTTAATGTGTGCTTGCTGACAAATGCCACCTGGGGGCGCCGATACATCAACAATTACTGATCAATTCCCAATTGCTGCTTTTTCCCCGCATAACACACTGAACAGCAGTACACACGTCCCAGAAATGATACAAAATAATACAGAAGAAGTCATGATGTAAACTGTACAGGTCTGAAGCTTTAGCTCAAAGAGAAACTGGTGAAACTGCACAGTGGAGGAGTGGAGGAGCAGAGTGCAGTGGTGCAGTGGCCAGGCGGCAGTTAGAGAGTCTGTTAAGTCTATAACAAGGATGTTTGCTGCACTAATCGTCTCCAAAAGACTCGTGGGATTGTGTCAACGGGTCTATTTTCAGGCCATAAACAAATAAAATTGAGATAAAGATGTTCTGCTTTTTCATGTAATGACTTTTGTCAGGTTCACAGAATCACAGAGTGGCTGATATTTCTTTACAGACATGAACCCATGAGTGTATTAGAACACGTGTCAAAGCAGCGGTCAGGGTGCAGCTGTGATGTGAATGATTTGGCACCGCTGTGTTTTTGTCTCCTTGACTGTTTCCACTGGAACTCTGTGGCCTTCTTCACAAGCATTTCTGGTGTTTTGACACGTGGCCCCTAGGTGGCTATAGACCTAACATGCTGGGTGATAAAAACATAAGGAGCACATCCAGCCAAACAAGACAACCTGGAGTCTGCAACAGAGGGAGAGACATCATGGAAGGGGAGGGGGCAGAATCATGCAATCACCCAAGTTACACAATATGTATTACTTCTACATACTTCTTAGACCAGTGTAGGTCTCTTCCCACAGCACAACATCCAACCACTGGGACAGTAGGACCCAGTGAGCCCCATTAAAGAAGCAATGGAAATCCAGAAACAACCTCAATAGGCAGTAAACTGGGATGAAGGGGCGTAGCAACGCTTCCTTACCAGGAACACCTTCCTAAGCCAAATGTGTCCTAACATGTCAAACCACCACTCATGAAGAAGGCCGTAAAGTTGGAGCCCAGACTGTCAAGGTACCGGCAAAATAATTAAAAGCACAAATCTTTTAATTAACAACTCTGGGGAAGAAGTAAGAAAGCCATGCAGTCTGAGCCCCAGGCTGCATAGATCCCAAAGCAGAGGAGGAGGTGTGGGGGTGTGGATATGTAGAGAGGGGGGAGGAGGTGTCGGCCCCTCCGGGCCTGGGGTCCCTCCAGGCCTGGGGTCCCTCAGGGCCTGTGCTTGAACAAGGCTGCCACTGGAAAACATTAAAATCCAGATTCAGTAAAGCTAGCACTGACCAAACATTGTAATAAAATATAATATATAATTGTTTACTTATTGAGTGAAAAGCCTGACATAATGTAGGAAAGTTCATTATAAAATAATTTTCCTATCAGACTTAATCAGATCTGTTAATTAAGTAGAAGTCAATGTCTCTTATTTGTTCCCTTCTAACTTCAAGCCAACAATAGCTCCTAATAATGACTTCTGAACATTGGATGACCATGATTAAGCTCTGAGGTCTTACTCGTGTACTCCTGAGGCGACATCGTAGCACTCAGGACATCATTGAAGTGCTTCAGCCAATCCTGCTGGTCGCCCTCCGTCTCACAGGTAAACAGGAAGGAGCGGTCGGGCGTTACCATGGTAATGCCGTGTTGCCAGGCACCGTTGCAGTGGGTGCCGGCGGGCAAGCCGGCAGCGGCGCTGTAACCGTGGTCTTTGTTCCCCAAAAACACCTCACCTTTGGCAAAGGCGTCCTTCAGACAGAGAGGTCAGACAAAGGAGAGAAGAGTGAGGGGACAGGAGAGCCTTCTGTTATGTTGGTATTGATCCTTGCAGGTGTGATGCACTTGATTAGTGAAGTGTTTTTGATTGAGTTTGTGCATATAAAGTGAATACTTGGGAAAGAACTAGCAACTATCTGCACCGGAGCGTCTCCTTGTGTCTATACCAGACACAAACTAGTCAAAAGGAGTGGAGGAGATCTGCAGGTCGTCGATAACGTCAACGAAGCGACACCAGGTGTCACACAAACACCATTTTGACCTTTAGACCTCCTGCTGTGTCCTGGCGTTGGAGGGAACGTGCGACCTGGATCTCTGCAGTGATGCATAAGAACTTCCTCTTTACATTAGGAGTCTGTTCTTTCAGACGTTGACATGGTCCAGTAAGGATGTATCTTCTGGAGGAGGCTCTTGAAGGATCAGTGCTTGCTGAGGATCGTTTCAGCTCGTTTCCTTCAGTCAGAGGGCGCTTTCACTCTCTCTTATTCACTAAGCCCCTGGTTGAGCGATACTTAGACAATACAGATGATCTCTATTTTACAATCATAGTGTTGTTAATGGTCTTAAACAAAGCTCCCTCCCTGTTCTGATGTAAGCCATATCCAGATTGCGATACAGACACCACACCCTCTCTAAACTCCCCCAGACTTCCTCTGCCTTTCATCTGACAGTTTTTTTCGTGTCTGACACTCTTGGGGCAACACTTCCGTCAGTTAGCACCTATAATTATTACACTGCTCCATTGAACTGCTGCGTCAGTCACAAAGCTCAGCAGGGCCGGTGCCTCCATCCTGTGCCTTTTACTCTAACTCCCTTTACCGGCTGTACGTCTCCATGGCAATAACATTTATCAGTACATATTGTGTAATCAGCAAAAGTCCACAAAGGGGAGTGAATTTTGGACTCTCATTCATCAAGTGGCCATAAATGTGACTGCAAACCAGATATGGGACGTTCATCAACCAGGTCCATAGGTCCAGACGTTCCTGGCGGGGTGGTGGTGGTTAGAGATCCATGAGAGACAACAACCATCTCTCATCTCTACCCAAACATCACCCTTCTACACCTAAACATCAACTATTTCAGACCCAGCAGGAAAGTGTTCATCTTGTGCTTTAACCCCAAACTCTGCTGTTATGAGCCGACCAAAGTGTGTCTATGTTCCTGTGTCAGCTTGTTTATGAAACATTACTGTGTCTGCTCTCCAAATGACAACTCTCTCTCTAAATGTGTCAGTGTGGGTTTGTGTGTGTGGGTTTGTTTGTGTGGGTTTGTGTGTGTGGGTTTGTGTGTGTGGGTTTGTGTGTGTGGGTTTGTGTGTGTGGTTTTGTCATACCAGGGGATCTTTGAAGTACATGAGCCGCCTGTGGTCTAGAGTGAACCAGCGTTTCTTGAAGCCTTCCGTTTGCTGAGAGAGAGAGAGAGAGAGAGACCGAGAGACCGAGAGAGAGAGACCGAGAGAGAGAGAGAGAGAGAGACCGAGAGAGAGACCGAGAGACATGACAAATATCAAAGTCAACATCAGAAAGGCCCAACAACCTAAATCTTTATTGAATGTATTGATGAAAGCGTAAAGCTGGAGCTGAGCGTGTGTGTGTGCTGTCCGACCTCGTCTCTCTCGGCCCCTTTCCTCTGTTACACATCACCTGAGCTGTTGTTCACCCGTGAAAAGTGCATTAACCTCAGAATGACGCATGAAAGGATCCTTTAATGTCACGATTGCTTCATGCTGTCAACTGGGATTCAAGCCTTTATCGCTCCGCTTGCGTCCCACATTTGTACCATAACAGAAAAGCTAAAGCCGTCGCATCGAATGTTAACGCATCAGCTCAGCTGTTAAATATACAGGAGGCGAGGGAGGCGGCTGTCAAGGGAGAATACGGAGCGCAGCAGCTTTTGAGGCTTGGCCCAGGTGCAGAGACGGCCCGGGCCTGCTTTCAGATAATGAGGACGTTCAGGTGCCCGGCTGCTGACAAACGCTTTGATTTCCTCACTTCAGGCAGAAGCCACTTGCTACTTCTCATTTTGCGAGCGGCTCCTTCCACAAATACGTGTCGCAGGAGACGGGGAGAAGAACGACGACGCCCATTTAGCACATATCAGCCCGACGCAGCAAGTTTGTGAAAGCTTTCATCTCTCAGCCTGACAGACGGAGACGAAACCCAGAGACTGCCTGTGTGAATACGTTTGTGTGTGTGTGTGTGTGTGTGTGTGTGTCTGCGCCTGTCTGAATACACCAGCTGTGTCAGAGGCTCAGGTTCCATGGTGTGTGTGTGTGTGTCCTGTGTAGGTAACCACTTAACTTCCTGTCCTGGTGCAGCATGAGTCTGCACTCAGCATGAAGCCTTTAACTCTCTCTCCCCTCAGACTGACGGTAAGATGAATGAATCTCTCACATCACGAAATATAAATGGGATTCTACATTACGTTACATTACGGTCATTTGGCAGACGCTTTTATCCAAAGCGACTTACATTACATAACCACCCTTCACAGAGGGGGGAGCAATTGAGGGTTCGGTGCCTTGCTCAGGGGCACCTCGGCAGGGGCTCGAACCAGCGACCCTCCGGTTCCCAAGCGGAAGCACTACCCACTGAGCCACTGCCTCAGTGGGCCTCTAAATGGGCCTCTAAATGGCCGACAGGTAAACGTCTTGTTTGGGTCTCCGGTCATGGATGGACCCGTGTGTGTGTGTGTGTGTGTGTGTGTGTGTGTGTGTGTGTGTGTGTGTGTGTGTGTGTGTGTGTGTGTGTGTGTGTGTGTGTGTGTGTGTGTGTGTGTGTGTGTGTGTGTGTGTGTGTGTGTGTGTGCCGGGTCAAGCTCCGAGCCGGACTCATTTGCTTTTGCTTTTGCTCAACTTTTGAGACAACAATGCACCTACAGAAGAGACAGCCTGATGCGTTTAAAGGCCCGTCGTGTTCACACACACACACACACACACACACACACACACACACACACACACACACACACACACACACACACACCTGCCAAACTGGCTTCAAGAGAACAAAGATCACAATGACATCAATCTGTCACCCAGCCGGAGATAGACTGTGTGTGTGTGTGTGTGTGTGTGTGTGTGTGTGTGTGTGTGCGTTACATACCCTGGGGCCCGTCTTTTCCATGTATCCCTCCTTCAGAAAGTTGCGTGTGAGTTTGGGTATGAGCTGAAAACGGCGAGCAAAGGAATCCAGAATAAACAAGAAAACTTTGTGAAACAATCAAACTTCCCTCTTTCATCAAATCATCAATGTGTGTGACAGAGAGAGAGGGGGATAGAGAAGGAGAGAGAGAGGGAGTGTGTGTGTGTGTGTGTGCTTACCTCAACATCTGTAGCTCCAGGGAAGGCCACTTTGAGATAGTGAAGCTGAACTGCCCGAATCGAATTTAACCAGTCGACAATCTCCTGATGAAGGGAGAGAGAGAGAGATGGAGAGAGAGAGAGAGAGAGAGAGAGAGAGAGAGAGAGAGAGAGAGAGAGAGAGAGAGAGAGAGAGAGAGAGGGGGGGGGGGGGGTTAAACAATTTCTCTTGGTCGTGCTGAACAAACTCAAACTTGCTTTAGAGAAACAGAAAGGGAAAGTAAAGATTACAAATAGTGAACCTCACACACACACACACACACACACACACACACACACAAACACACACACACACCTTGCCGTTGTCGTGGTAGATGAAGATGTTGCGGGTGCTGTAGTCTTTGAGGTAGGTGATCTGCAGGCCGTTGGGGTTTCCAATCTTCTCCGGCTGGAAGGTGGCGTTGATGGTGTCCACCTTGATCACTGCCTTGGGCTCCTTCGCCTGAGGAGAGGAGAGGAGAAGAGAAGAGAAGAGAAGAGAAGAGAAGAGAAGAGAAGAGAAGAGAAGAGAAGAGAAGAGAAGAGAAGAGAAGAGAAGAGAAGAGGAGATAAGGAGAAGAAGAGAGGAGAGGAGGGGAGAAGAGAGGAGAGGAGAAGAGAGGAGAGAAGAGAAGAGAAGAGAAGAGAAGAGAAGAGAAGAGAAGAGCAGAGAAGAGAAGAGAAGAGAAGAGAAGAGAAGAGAAGAGATAAGGAGTAGGAGAGGAGAGGAGAGGAGGGGAGAAGAGAGGAGAGGAGAAGAGAGGAGAGAAGAAGAGATAAGGAGAAGAAGAGAGGAGAGGAGAAGAGAAGAGATAAGGAGAAGAAGAGAGGAGAGGAGGGAAGAGGAGAGGAGATAAGGAGAAGAAGAGAGGAGAGGAGGGAAGAGGAGAGGAGATAAGGAGAAGAAGAGAGGAGAGGAGATAAGGAGAAGGAGAAGAGAAGAGAAGAGAAGAGAAGAGAAGAGAAGAGAAGAGAAGAGAAGAAGAAGAGAGGAGGGTAGGGGAGATGAGGGGAGGGGAGAGGATATAAGGAGAAGAAGAGAGGAGAGGAGGGGAGAGGAGAGGAGTCAGACTCAGACTAAAGGTGGTGGGACTCTGTTGTATTCAGAGTTAAGGTGGTATTCAGGTGTTATGCTCACTTCAGTGTTCTTTGGTAGATAAATATTGAAAACAACAGCAAACAAATGAATTGAACCTTAAATCTCCTCATGGTCCTAAATGTGTAAACTAGGCCTGAGTAAACTCACAGTGATGATGCTGGATTCAGTCCACTCATAAAGGATGTATGGCCTCATTCAGAGCATGATGAAAGGGTTAACATGCGTGTCATGAATGTGTACGCACATCACACTCAATACACACTTGATGAAGATGACACTCTGTCACTGCCTGCCTGGTAACCAGCTATTGGCATCAGAGTGCAAGCGTGCGTGTGTGCGTGTGTGCGTGTGTGTGTGTGTGTGTGTGTGTGTGTGTGTGTGTGTGTGTGTGTGTGTGTGTGTGTGTGTGTGTGTGTGTGGATGAGCGCCTCAGGGCAACATCTCAAAGTAGCATCTGAACACCAGTCTGCGTGTGTGGCTTAGGTGGCGAGGTCACACACACACACACACACACACACACACACACACACACACACACACACACACACACACACACACACACACACACACACACACACACACACACACACAATGTTGATTCTATAAAACTAAAATGTACAAAATCCCTAAGAATACAAAAAAAAAGAAAAATTGTAATCTGCCAGGGAAACGATTCCAGAGATAAATGTTTAACCCTTTATACAAACAAAGTGCAGATGTAAAACCTCAGACGCTGAGCTGACAGCACACAGAGCGTACAGCCTGTCTGAGCACGCAGAGCAGTGTCCATGATTATACTGTCAACGCTGTGTGTGTGGGTGTGTGTGGGTGTGTGTCTGTGTGTGTGTGTGTGTGTGTGTGTGTGTGTGTGTGTGGCCGCTCACGTCATATTTGGTGAAATACTTGAGCGTGCCCTCTCGCTCTGAGAGAACAAATCGCCTGCTGAGGAACTGCCCGTTGTCCCGCCCCCTTTTCATCAGCATACCATCTCGAGTCCCTGCAGGAATCCAGCACAGGTCATGAGGGTGAATGGGAGGGAGAGAGAGAGACAGAGGAGGAGGGACAAGGAGAGAGAGACAGAGAGGGAGGGAGAGAGAGAAAGAAAGAAGGGGTGTGTGTGTGTGTGTGTGTGTGTGTGGACTCACCTTCCTCATATATAAGGTTAACTCCAGGGTCGCAGAACTCTTCCCTCTCATACTTCGCTCTGATCCACTGTTCTCTCAACACCCTGTGTGTGACACACACACACACACACACACACACACACACACACACACACACACACACACACACACACACACACACACACACACACACACACACACACACACACACACACACACACGTCCATCAAAACCCTCCATTTACATAAAGTGACTGATCAACTGAGTGGGCTGAGATAGGGTCAGGTTTATTGATCGCTAACACGTGTGAACCAAATACACTTCACACTGTGATATTATTGATAAAGGACAATCAGATTGAATCGGATCAATTTTTGCGTGATATGTCCTCCCGTTTCTTTGTTTTGTCTCCCCCCTGTCTCCCCCCTGTGTCTCCCCCCCATGATGCATTTCGCAATGACGTCTTCCTGTAAACACGCCTATGAGATCATCATACTAGCAACACTAATGTCAGGTGAGTCTCCATGGTTACATTGTGTGTCACTTGAACACATCTTCACTTGTTTGTCTCACATCCTGGCTCTCTTTCTCCACACACAGATGTTCAGAGCCGGAGTGTGTTGGGTGCTGGAGGAGCAGAGATAAGCGCCCAGGCTCGCCCACTTGGTGGTGGAATGATTTCAGAATGAGGTTTCATAATCAGAGGCAGGGAGACGTGACGGAGCTTGAGTGAAACAGGAACGAGCCGGGCTGCACCTCAACGCTACACATGCACATACAACACGTGTGCTTTCTTTGATTTGGTTATGGGTGTGAGTGTGTGTTGCTATGGTTACTCACTGGCAGTCTCTGTGGGTTGGTTTGTAGTAGTAGATGGGAACGGCGGCCTCATATGTACTCTTCATCAGCTGATTTCCGTTCTCAGCCATGAACTGGAGCGCGGGGGCACACACACACACACACACACACACACACACACACACACACACACACACACACACACACACACACACACACACACACACACACACACACACACACACACACACACACACACACAATTAATGGAAGGAGAGAGCAGTGGAGGACGAATGACATTATGGGGTCGTTACATTAAGGACTTTCTTCCTCTCAAAAGTAGAATAAAAATAAATGATAAGAGACAAATGATGTAACAAAAAGACAGATGGACATTTACTCTCTGGCGCCATCATCATTTATCAGCTAAACTCCTAGAATGTTAGAAAACATCCTCCTCACTGTCAGAAGATCATATGAGGAAGATCTGAAATGAAGAGCACTTGATTTATAATAAACAATCCCGTGTGTGTGTGTGTGTGTGTGTGTGTGTGTGTGTGTGTGTGTGTGTGTGTGTGTGGGAGTCTCTCACCTTCACCTCCTGGTCCTCCCAGTGAGACAGACTCAGGGATTTGACTTTGCCGACATCGGGGATGTTGCGGTGGATCCCAGAGCAGTCCAGGCAGATGAACACACCCAGGGAGCAGTTACCCCACTCTGGGTCTGCAGGGGGGGGGGGGGGGGGTACAGGGAGGAGGGACGGCTCGGCATCATAAGTAATTGAGATCGATTGATTTATTAATAAACACTCAAATCTCTAGTGCAGATTTCATAGAATGGTGTGATGAATAATGAAACATGAAGTCTGCGGTCTTTCTGGTGAATGTTTGCTCTGCTTGGCCACACCTGTCTTATCTCCCTGACACACACACACTGCAGCCTGCCAGTAAACCCAGTGTGTGTGTGTGTGTGTGTGTGTGTGTGTGTGTGTGTGTGTGAGAGAAAGAGAGAGAGGGTTGACCCAGTTATCAGCAGATCAGAGACAGAGAAAAAGAAAGATGAAGGGTGAAGAGAGAGAAAGACAGAGACAGAGAGTGAGAGAGAAGAGAAAGAGAGAGAGAGAGAGAGGGGGGGGGAGAGAGAAACAGAGGGGAGAGAGAGAGGGAGACATAGAGAGACATCTAGAGAGAGCGAGAGAGAGAGACAGACAGACAGAGAGACAGACAGACAGACAGACAGACAGACAGACAGACAGACAAAGAGACAGTTAGACAGTTAGACAGACAGACAGACAGACAAAGAGACAGACAGACAGACAGACAGACAGACAGACACAGACAAAGAGACAGTTAGACAGACAGACAAAGAGACAGACAGTTAGACAGACAGACAGACAGACAGAGAGACAAAGAGACAGACAGACAAACAGACAGACAGACAGACACCGGATGTTCTCTGAGTATCTGAGTGTGTGTGTGTGTATGTGTGTGTGTGTGTGTGTGGTTTGTGCTCACGCCTCACATCTCTAACATCGATACTTCACAATGCAACAGAACGAGAGATGAATTAAAAATGAACCCAGGCCAACACACAAAATGGCCGCGTTTCATCAGCAGGCAGGAGATGAGGCGATAAGAGCGCCACTGTGGGGAGAAACGTGAAGAAGAAAAGAGGGAAGAGGCCGCAACCCCAACCACACAACTCAGAGTTATGAATCATTATTAAATCTGAGTCACGGCAAACTTCCTCGCATGAGCAAATATGGAAGCAATATGTGAAGCAGCAGAACAGCCTCAGGGCCCGTTAATACACACACACACACACACACACACACACACACACACACCAGCAGCAGCAGCAGCTCTGTCCACCTGATGGACGGACCTGGACACACAGGGTTCTGTATTAGGAGAGACACGGTGCAGCTGCAGGCTTTGGACCAGAAGAATCTCAAAGGATTTTTCTGTCCCTCTGAAAGGTTCAGGCACGTTTAGGGGGCGGGGTTCTAGGCCACTTTAACCCAAATACACAGTAGTACCATACTTAGGTTTCCAATGCAGGTTGTCCTTGGACACGCCCCCTTGTGGAAGCGTTCCATTTCACCATTCCAGGAATTTAGCTGCACTTCACTCTGGAGTGGGTCCTTTGGTTTGTTGTGTAGTGAAGTTAGACGAGGGCTTCTTGTGTTAGCAACTCTTTGAGATTTACTATTGGAGACTATTTGGAATAAACTTTCATGAAATCTGCTGGGGCTTGGTGGAGGTATGAGCTCTCCATGAGGGTTACATATAGGTTTAACCATCACACAACACAATAGTCTGCATGTATGTCAGGGTGGGTGAGGTGAAGGCAAGCAAGTCAGGACCTGCTGAGGCCTGTGAAGGCTTCTGATCCTGCAGGGTCTACACAACACAGAATGAGAGAGAGAGAGAGAGAGAGAGAGAGAGAGAGAGAGAGAGAGAGAGAGAGAGAGAGAGAGAGAGAGAGAGAGAGAGCAAGAGCTACAGCTTCACCTGGAGACAAGAGAGAGAGAGAGAGAGAGAGAGATAGATAGATAGATAGATAGATAGATAGATAGATAGATAGATAGATAGATAGATAGATGACATGCATTGCGCCCCCTACCTGTCGGCCCTGGCAGCGCAGCGGCCGGGTTGGAAACTGATTCGTGCTGATAAAAGTTAAATAAAGCTCTTACACGGCGCGCCGCAGTCTGCGCATGCGTCATTTCCAGGTTTCTGCAGAATCTCCTTCAATGTTCGGGTCGACCTCTCATGTCTCATCGACATTGCAGCGTCTCCTCCGGGTCCGCGGGGCGGCAGCGGGGTCCGGGGTGCTGGGGCAGCGGGGCGGGGGGTGAGACGGGTGAGAGGAGTGAGAGGGGCGGGCAGGTCCGCACAGGTCCGCACAGGTGAGCTCTCACGGCACAGGCGAGGAGAAAAGTCACCTAAAGTGCGTTGAGAAAGTTTCCATCCAAATGTCCGCCCTGTCTGTCCCTCTGCTGCGGGGGACAAACTCCCGCTGTTCGCCGCCGACGGTCCTGCTCGGTCGCGCCGTTCCCCTCTTCCAGCGTTCCACCACGGATCAGCCTGTCCGACCGGCCGCGGGCTCCTGTGCGCTCTCCGCGGGGTGTGTGTGTGTGTGTGTGTGTGTGTGTGTGTGTGTGTGTGAGGAGGACTGACTCCCTCGGAAGTGAGCGGGGAGGTAGGCTTGTTCACACTTGCTTTTCCGCATAACTGTGGCTCAGGCTTCCATCCGTGTAGCACCGACGCCCACCTGCGGGTGCAGGACGCGGGCTCACCTCACCTGCCTGCCACAGAGCGGGGCGGCGGGGATTGAGCCCGACAGCCGAACGAACGGGGTCCAGTCATGTTGTTCTGATTGATCACGCAAAGCGGCTCATCAGCCATCAGACACATGTTAGTAGCGTTGGACAAGACCGGATGTGGTTGAATGCACAGAGTCGAGAGTCGGTTTCAAGTGAGAAAAACACAAACGGACGTGGCGCGATGGTGTGACAGGGTCCGGGGTTTGGGACCGGAATGGTTTTCAGTGATTCGGACCTTATTTGTCATTTAAGTTTGTACGTGATTTATTTGATAGAGTTCGTGTCACGTGATCAAGAAACCGTTTTTTTTCTCTATTATTTGAAAACTTTTTCTCAAAATGTGTTGTCTTTTTAAAGAGTGATGTTTGTGTATTTTCCCAGTAAAATAAATTTATAGCTATGCCAATTATTATTAATACACACCTTCTTTACTGTTTTCCTCTGGATTTCTTTCTGATATTTGTTTTGTCAGAACGTTCAGAAAAAATCACTGATTATCAATAGATTCACTACTTCACCCTGCAGTTTCCTCGTTACATCGGTAGGTGGCGACATTTCACTGCCTTTGAGCCCGTGCAGCCTGTGTGTGTGTGCTTTCAAGTGTAAAAGCTGAAAGTCACCTCCTCCAAACTCCAGTCTGCTCATTCCTGAACTTTGAGCCTTCATTTGTCAGTTTCAAGTCACATTCATTTAGGATTCCATGTTTACATTTTAGGATCCATTCCAGACCGAATCATGGTGTTCCATAAATGTTCCTCCTCTTCTTCAATGGCTCCTGTGGGGCACAACATCTGTTTACATGCAAAATATACAAATACAGTTCGGACAATTTGGCGAGAACTGCGACAAACGAGTGCTTGATTGCGATTTTATACGAGCGGATTTCCCCTGACAGCGAGTGGGCTAAAGCTAAAGCTAAAGCTAAAGCTCTGTTACTGAGCTCATTTGTCAACACCAAACAGGCAGACATGTGAAGCTCCACAGTAGCTGGTCTCTTCCCTCCCTCCCTCCCTCCCTCCCAGTCTGTACATCTTCTTCTCCCCTCTGTTTCGGCACAGCTGACGTCAGCCTGTGTGTGTGTGCACTGACTCCTAAATGATCGAGGTGAAGTGTTTCTGTGTGTTTGAGCGAGACGCCCATCACGTCAATGAAGACAAAGTGATTTGTTTTTACAGGCCAAAATGAATAAAAGACACACAAACACAACTAATGAATTCATAGTAGCTCTGCCATCTCTCTCTCTCTCTCTCTCTCTCTCTCTCTCTGATGATTTATATTCACGCAGTTGGTGGCATTTTGAAGCTTGCTGGGTTTGACAGCCGCTAAATGGCAGCCGGTCCAGGCCATTAGTCCGTACGTGTCTTGCCTGGGGGCGTCTGTCCTGTCTGCGGCCCGGCCTTTTGGTGAGGTCCGCTGAAACGTAGAAGCAGAAACAACTAGAAGTAACATCCCAGAATACACACTTCTGCTGATCTACTGTAAATCACAATCACATTAGAAACAGGAGTTGATCAAACGTGTGCTGTGGCTCCATGTGGTGTATTCGCTGCTGCTGTGATGATGTCATACTTAGAGTAACTCTGGTTGTGAAGGTTTATATTCGGTTGGCTTCAAACCCGTCCTTGGCTGTAAGTGTGAGAGGAGAGGAAGAGGAGCGTGGCTTTGTTCTGGTGTACATGCCTGGTTGGGGCTTAAGGGAAAGAACGAAGAAAAAAAGATGGAGGAACATCAGAAACAGCAAAACCAACAGCAGCAGGGAGAGAGAGAGAGAGAGAGAGAGAGAGAGAGAGAGAGAGAGAGAGAGAGAGAGAGAGAGAGAGGGAGACAGAGAGAGAGACAGAGAGGGAGAGAGGGTGGGAGAGAAAAAGACAGAGAGGGAGGGAGAGAGAGGGAGAGGGAGAGAGAGTGTGGGAGAGAAAGGCAGAGAGAGGGAACGGTAGAGAGAGACAGGGAGAGAGAGAGAGAGAGATAGAGAGACAGACAGACAGACAGACAGAGAGGGTGGGAGAGAAAAAGACAGAGAGGGAGGGAGAGAAAGGCAGAGAGAGAGAGAGGGAGAGGGAGAGAGAGACACAGAGAGACGGAGAGAGGGTGGGAGAGAAAGGCAGAGAGGGAAAGGGAGAGAGAGAGAGTGAGAGAGAGAGAGAGGGTGGGAGAGAAAGGCAGAGAGAGAGAAAGGGAGAGAGAGAGAGAGAGAGAGAGAGAGAGAGAGAGGGTGGGAGAGAAAGGCAGAGGGAGGGAAAGGCAGAGAGAGAGAGAGAGAGAGAGAGTGCCTCATGTCATGGAGTTAATGGGGTTTTGCCAGTTCCCATCATCCCACAGCCTTTTGAACCGGGGCCTTTGCATACAGAAAGATCATTACCACCTCCAGGGCCGCAGGAGCGACCGGCTACAGTTTGATTCTGGTTCCTAATCACGGCCGGGGGGGGGGGCGGGGTCAGCGTCAAACATCTCAACCAAACTCACAGGGGGATTTGAGGTGAGCAAGCGTGTGTGTGTGTGTGTGTGTGTGTGTGTGTGTGTGTGATCCAGCATCTGATCTTTGGATTTGACGCAGGAGAGGGAGGGAGGGAGGAAAACAACTCTCACACTCTTATCAGAGCTGGAAATTGATTAAAGAGACGAGGCTCTCAAACGTCTCTGCCTGGAGTCAGACGGCACGACGATGTCATCGCCCCTGTTTGTTGTTTATCCGATGCACAAATTGTTTTTAGAGGAAACGTAGTTGCTTCTGTGATTTGTCTGATAAAACGACCTGAAAGGACCAGGACTCACTCTGGTTGTGTGTGTGTGTGTGTGTGTGCGTGTTAGACTCCTACCTCACACCACTCCGTCGCTTTACCTTGCCTGGTGACCGCACAGATGAGGGTCAGAGGTCAAATCGGGTCGGATGAGAGGAAACCAATCCCCTTCATTTAAAGCTGCACTACGCAACTTTTTACGACATCTGACTTCATCCTCACTGAGCCCAGAATGACACGTTTGTTACAGGAGAGGAAGAGGAGCCTCTGTGGCTTGCTCCAACCTCCCGCCCAACATCTCCTCTTCTTCATTAGCGCCGGAAAATCAAAATCAAACAAACAAAACAACTCAAATCGTCCTTCTGAGTCATTTCTGTCTTTAAACCTCAAAGTCTTCATGGACCAAATCACAAATTTCATCTTTGTCCTAATGTTTCTAATCTAATCTCAAACATGACACTCTGCTTTCTTCATCGACGTGTACGCATCACATCTGCACACTGAGTGGAGACAAATGGACTTCAGGTGATTTGGCTGTGAGCTTTACATTCAGCAGCAGTGATTGATTCCTCATGGCTGAGGTCTTAAGTGCACAGCTGACCCCTCCTGTGCATAAACAGCCTCTCAGAGAAGATCAACCAGGCTACCCACAATGCAACAGTCAGCCAGCCTTAACCAGCACTGAAGTGCAGCAAAATGTAAATAAAAAAATCACCGTGACACACATGTACTGCACACTATATACAGCATACAGCATACACACACACACACACACACACACACACACGTGCTGACCCACACACATGCACGCACGCACACACACGTGCAAGCGCACAAGCCTGAGTTGCTGGCTGTCATATTAGATGAGTTATAAATCTTTCATCTGTTCAACTGCAGGTGGCAGTGTGTGTGTGTGTGTGTGTGTGTGTGTGTGTGTGTGTGTGTGTGTGTGTGTGTGTGTGCGTGCTCTTGGTTACTATGTGTGTTTGTAACAGTTTGACATTTGAGTGTGGGAAGTGAAGATCAAACTGTGCTCGGCTTGGGCAGAGCATCTGTTTCCTCCATAAACTGGCAGGATCTCTGCATGCGTGTGTGTGTGTGTGTGTGTGTGTGCGTGTGCGTGTGCGTGTGTGTTTTCTCTCTGATGTTACGTCCTTACACACAGCACATCTCCAAACTTGTCAGTTATATTGGTATTTCATATTTGCTGTAGATTCTCATGGTGAGGATGAAGCCTGATGTGTGTCTGTGTGTGTGTGTGTGTGTGTGTGTGTGTGTGAGGCGACCCCCTCCCGTCTGTCTCTCCTCTCTCTGTCTCTCTCTCTCTCTCTTCTGAGTCCACGTGAGGTAGGGAACAGAAAGTTCTTAGATTCTTAGTTCTTCTCTCTCTCTTTGCTTTTCCACCTCTTCATTTAGATAAGCAGATTACGGCGGCGCAGTGGGAGGAGCCTCAGACTTGACTTTATACCTGCTGCATAATGACTTTGCCCCGGCCTCGAACGTTTCTTACAGCCCGGGCTCGGCGCCAGCACGGGTTACAGCTTCAACGGCGGGAACAATAGAGTTCACCGTTCATGACAGACAGGAGTCGGCACAGAGGCAGGCAGAGTGGAAGGAGTGTGACGGTGTGTGTGTGTGTGTGTGTGTAATAAAATTAATGCTAAGAGACAATCATGACAAATCCATTGAATGAGGCAGGACGAGGAAGAATAAGAAAGAAGAGAATGTGTCTCTTTAACCAGCAGGGAGAGGACAGATGAGGACAAAGACAAAGTGTCGCTCCAAGTGCAGTCACATTCTGAGTGAGGCTAAATGTTAAAGCGTCAGCCGTTATTGAGACTGAATCTGAATCTGACTCTGAGTGCTCAGGCCTCAGTCACATCCACAGATCAGCAGTTTGCTCACGAAGAGGCAAAGCGTTTTAAGAGGTTTATCTGACCAACAGACAGTGTGTGTGTGTGTGTGTGTGTGTGTGTTTGCGCTGTGAGGCTTTGGTGTGCATTGAAAAATGAAGAGCAGAATGTAAAGTGTGGGCTGAGGCTTAAACCCAAACTGCATATCAGGCAAAAAGGGAGGAAATGAGATTGGAGTGTGTGTGTGTGTGTGTGTGTGTGTGTGTGTGTGTGTGTGTGTGTGTCTAAGAACCAGAAGGCGTGCATGGATAATTCTGTGAAGTGAAGAAAGTTTCCTGTCGTCGCTCCCTTAAAGGGTTAATTAACCCCGTAGAGGTTAAAGCTTGTTAACAAAAAAAGAATTTAAAGAAATAATAATACATTTCCTGGTGGTTCTAAAACATTTTGTTCCTATATTTAAACATTTATACGGGAGAATGACAAAATAGTCTTTATTAAATAATGTATTTTTAATAATAACATTTAACACTGATTTTAAAAATGTCTTCACATTTTCTCCATTTAAGATTGTCCGAAAAGTAAAAAGTCCAAAATCGTATTTGAGTTTTATTCTTTAAATGTAATGGGGGGGTCAAATTTAAATAAACCTTTTTTTTTATCATTTAGAATGATACAGAAACACGGACACACACACACATCCCATGTGCTTTCACACACAGAGCCCAACATGTGTGCATACATCTACCAGAGTCCTCTCTCTCTCTCTCTCTCTCTCTCTCTCTCTCTCTCTCTCTCTCTCTCTCTCTCTCTCTCTCTCTCTCTCTCTCTCTCTCTCTCTCTCTCTCTCTCTCTCTCTCTCTCTCTCTCTCTCTCTCTCTCTCTCTCGGCCCTGATTGCATTTTTTTAATGGGAAATCTGGAGGAAATTCCGAGGCTCCTTCTTTTATTACACTGGGAATTCTATCAAGAGACACACACACACAGGACCATTTCATGTTGCCACTTTGAAAAACTGATTTCCCATCAAAGTGTGTGTGTGTGTGTGTGTAACTTGTATTCAATGATATCACGGTACCACGTAAACTGAACCTTAAATGATTTAGAGCTCTGTGAGATGTTTACGTTGAGTCAAGTGAGAGCGTGTGTGTGTGTGTGTGTGTGTGTGTGTGTGTGTGTGTGTGTGTGTGTGTGTGTGTGTGTGTGTGGTTGAGTGGGCGAGAACAGCTGACTGAAATGGGATCATGCGTACCTGTTTGTTTGTTTACATGCTATCTTGTCTCTGCATCCTGTGTGAGTTCTGCTCCAATTCTCAGGTGGTGTTAAGCTATTGTAGTACAGTTCAGCTCAGCCTGAGGCAAGACACAGAAAACCAGACTGTGTGTGTGTGTGTGTGTGTGTGTGTGTGTGTGTGTGTGTGTGTGTGTGTGTGTGTGTGTGTGTGTGTGTGTGTGTGTGTGGATGAGATGTGATCTGCTGCAGTTTCACACTCTGCACCTTGTTGGCCAAGTGGTCACAGTCAGATCAACCTTATGGACACCTTATTTTCACTCAGTGTTGTTGTTGTCAGTGCTTCTGAACTTAATCAACAATTCAGTTCAGAAGCTTTTACAGCACTTTACCGCAGTGTCATAAGTAAATCCATCATTCTAACCTGAACATTGCTACGTAAGCGTGTTTGTTAGCTAACATTAGAATTTTAGCCGTTATTCAAACTCCATTTGTCTGCGTCGTGATGGGGAGTCACAGGAGTCACAGGAGTCAAATGAGTCACAGGAGTCGAAGGAGTCACAGGAGTCACAGGAGTCACAGGAGTCGAAGGAGTCGAAGGAGTCACAGGAGTCGAAGGAGTCAAATGAGTCACAGGAGTCAAACTAGTTTTTCTAATTTCTATGATTTTCCAAACGTATTTGGACGAGCACTTTGACTCGTCATCGCAGGTCAAGATGACTGACGAGTCCGCCCCCGCGTCTAGAAAACAACAGCGGCGTCTCACACAAACACTGAGGCGATGTTATCAGAAATAACAACAGGCTGATGTGGTTTCACACGTTTTCATGGAAACGTTTGTGTGCAACTCTTTGTTACTCAGACGTTTTGAATACGGAGTGTTCCTTCTCTCTGTGCTGTGTGTGTGTGTGTGTGTGACGGAAGGTATAGGTGATTCTTCTATGTGACGTCTAACTTGACTGGTGTTGGGTGTGTGCTGCTGTCTGTTGGGCTCAGAAAAGCCCTGTTAAAGTATCATATCACCATGGAAACGCAATCCGGGTGCTGAAAGTGTGAAAAAACGTCACGCTTGAAAAGCCAGAAAGAAAGACCTGGGGTTCTGAAGAAGCGGCGGCGGTTTGTTCCCCATCAAAGACAGTAAGGTCTCTCTTTTTGGATTTGCTTGAAACCTGTAAGGAGATACTTACAGCATCCTGTGCAGGGTGGAGGAGGGCTGGGGTGTGACCGCACCGGGCTCCCCTGGACGGGCCAAAGAGACACAGAGAGAACATGCAAACACATTCAAACCCAGAACCTTCTAGAACAGTCCACTCTGCTGAGCCCAAACCCGAGCCTCCACCCCGACCCTGAGCTGCAGGGATCCAGGTGAGTTAAGTTCTGGTGACAGCAGCAGAAGATACGGCAAACATCAGCGTCTGCGTCTGCGTCCTGTGCTCCGACCACGCCGGCCGTACGGATGCTGGTTGAAGAAGAGAGCGTGTGTCAAAATGAGTGAGCACCTTGAGCGTTACCACCTGTGGGGGAAGAAGGCAGGACCAAACATTCACCTGGATAACGCTGATAACCGATTGGCCAATATGATGAGACGCCAACACGTCAGGGTTTGACCCACTTCTCCAAGTCTCAGGTGGTAAATAAATGACGTCACCACCTTAATGATCAAACCGGTTTGTTAGTCGGACGAGTGGAGCTCAGCAACTCTGTGTACTTCACTGAAACACACACCAACATTGACGCAGTTCCAACTGGAACTTCTCCGCATCCGTCACCATTCCAAAGAAGGAGTTCAGGAGTCAGGGAGGGGTTGTTGAAAAGCTATTCCACTTTTATATGACACTAGAATGACATTTAAGAAACGGAAAGAAAACAAACAACACATGCATTTTTGAAGAAACAAAAAGAGGCTTTAGGGACGAAGGGAGAGAGAGAGAGAGCGAGAACACACACACACACACACACACACACACACACACACACACGCCACCACTCTGGGATTCATGAATACATCGTCGTCCTTTCAGTGACCTTTGAATCTTGATGACATTTTATTCTAATACAGGGATTCATAAATATCATCTTCTCTCAGCATATTGCTATCTATCTATACGAGTCTCATACGTCTAACTCTACATCGACTCCAGCATATTGCATATCTCCAATAGGGGGGGGGATAGTCTATAATCATTTCGTACGCCAGCTTCTTCTTCTGTGGAAGCGGCTAATAGGGCTGAACGGGAATGAGGAGGCGGAGGAGGAGGAAGAAGGTGGGAGAGATGAAGGCTGAGGAGTCACCTTCCTCGTCTCAAACAGCTACAGAGTCACGCTGCAGTGTTTTCACATTGACATCTTTGTTTGGCTCGTTGACGTGGGACTGCTGTGTGTGTGTGTGTGTGTGTGTGTGTGTGTGTGTGCTTCAGTGTGACTGTGCCATGCTGTGCAGTGTGTGTGAACATGTAGAATGTGTGTGTGTGTGTGACACTGTAAGGCTGCCGGGCTGTGTGACGGATGAGTTTGTGTCTGAAATGTAATTAAATGTGCAAATTCTGTGGTGATTTTGCAGCAAAAATGACAAATGTGAAGTGAAAAACAGGAGACTGACGACATTCAGTGAATTCATCTTGTGTAGCACTATTTAGCAGGAGTCTGAAGCCTCCTCACACAGCTTCTCAGTGGGCTCTAACAGGTCATGTGATGTCATGATCTTATCTCCTGCTGTATTATAGCAGCTTTGACCCGACGTGTCTTTGTTCATCTGGGTGGGTTTGTGTCTCTTTGTATGGAGGTAAAGAGCACCAGAGGAAGTGAGGAGTTGAAGGTTGTGTGTGAGTAAAGGTGAATCTGTCATTGGTCAGAAGTTCTGGGTGGAGCGAGGGCAAAACAAATGCACCGGCGTGTTCGGCTCACTTCCTGTATTTGGGCTGAATTAGGGTCAAATGAGGAAACTAGGGGTCCGGCCCTCTTACAGGAGGCCGCAGACTGCATGTTTAGGTTTGTACCCCGGTGAGATTGCTGCTATCTCACCTGTTCAAATGAGCCAGAACCAGAACCAGAACCAGAGTCACAGTCACTAAAATAAGCTGACGTGTCACCTCCAGACTCTGTGACTCTGTGACTGTATGTATAAATGTATAAACGCTCTATTGATTCTAAAGGCTACAGGTGCAAATGATGTGTACAGATCAATATCAACAAAGACTTAAATGTGTAAAAATCAATCAAGTCCCCCTTAAGTGTTATTAAGGTGTTATTACCTAATTATTCAAACTGGAGCCCGGTCACTCTGTTGCTGATGGCGTTGAGTGTGTGTGTGTGTGTGTGTGTGTGTGTGTGTGTGTGTGTGTGTGTGTGTGTGTGTGTGTGTGTGTGTGTGCGTGTGTGTGCGTGCCTGTGTGTGAGTGTGTGTCTGTGTGAGTTTGTGCATAAGGTCCTGTCCACATGAGGTCTTCCTGTTCTGGAGCTCAAAGATTGCGACACAACTTTATAACAGGACGGATCACCACATTTTTGTCAAAATGTCAGACAAATAAGAGCTTAAAGTTACAAACGACACCATTTTGGCCCTGCTGCTTGCCATAGTTTGACCTTTTTACGTCACCGTAGTTTCTATAATCCTGCTACACTCAAGCAAACCTGAGTCGAATCATTATTTGCGGCTCTCTGTTCAAAGCCTCGTTTAGAGCTGGCATTATCAGAGCAGCACATCCAGATTACAGTTACACGCTACACGCTACACACTCACGCCCAGTAAGTGACCTAAACTCCACTTACTTACTTCCAATTTAGAAGACTCACTAGCTGAGCCGCCGACGCCAGATTTGCTCAAAACAGAAATGAGCCAAATGTGAATAAGTCTCTCCTAAACACGGCGCCATCAAACACAGAGGAGTTGCTGGCCCACGTCTCTCTCTTGCTGCCTGACGTATCTGGGTACAGAGAGGTGACTGAAGCTCTACTCTCATACAGTTTGAACTCTATCCTAACTGCTCCAAGCTCTGAAGCGCCGGCCGCTTCGTTGGTTTCCCTTCTGGAGCGCCCGGTCAGAATGAATGCGACCCAATGTGACAGAACGAGTGTGAGGCTCTAAAACTCCAACAACTTCAACTCTGTGTACTCATGAACTCATTCTACTAATGTACTTCTAGACTGAATGTGTTTTGATTACCAAATTGCACGATTAGTTCTATTTGCTGTTCCTGCAGCTCATCCAGTCTCACAGATCCAACAGCTGCACAACGGAGAGAGAGAGAGAGAGAGAGGGGGAGAGAGAGAGAGAGAGAGAGAAAGAGAGAGAGAGAGAGAGAGAGACACCATCTGCATCTTCACAGAGGAGTAGCCAAACTCTGCTATAGCATCAAAAACCAGGTGCGTTTGGTGACTCTTCTCCTCCCGTCCTTCTCCACCATCAACCTGCCAGCGGACACGTCAGCGCCACGTTTTCATACCGAGTGTTTGTAGGAGTTTAAGAGCCTCGTAACGCTGCCCAGTCGAGTCCCATCCATTGAGACAGGAAACCACAGCAGAGAAACCAGTTTGGTCTACAAAGGCAGACCAGGGAAACGTTTAGAATGGAGCACAAACAATGATGTCATAGAGCTCAAACTTCTCCTTTAATGCGAGGTGTAAAAGAGGCCTTTGTGTCTTTGAATCAGCTAAATGGAGCTTTTAGGAGAGCAGCTTGTGTTTCCTGTGCTTTATAATTCCACATGCGCTGTTAAAAACACCGTTTGGCCCAGGTCTTCCCACACAACACAGTCTGGTCTCACCTATTTTAGCCCTTTCATGGGTTTGCAGGAAGTAAACCCACATGTGTTCTCTGCAACATTCTCACGTCTTTTCTTCTATTTGAATTCATGGCTTTCCAGACTGCCACACTCCTCTCTCGTCTTAGTCTCCCTCGCTGTCTCACAAACAAGAGACGGATGTTGTCTACATTCACACAACTCCGGCACGCCGAAGTCGAAAAAGGATGGAACACAGCAAATACACAACCTCTCCTTTCTCTGTTACCTGCCGAACCGGCTAAAGAGGAACCAAGGTTGGTTGATGCTACTGTCAGCGATGGATGTTACAAAAAACCTGTACAAAGTTCACTTCTCCCAGTAAAGAAGCTCGGGAGGAGTTCAGCATCTGTCCAAACCTGACAACACTGTATTGGTAGAAGGCGGAGGGGTGTGTTGGCTGGAGAGAAAACTCATTGAGTCTTTGAGTGTCCGGTTCCTCTGTTGTGTCCGTGGATGCAGAGGACGCTCGTCTCTCTGAGGGGTTTCTGTGTGTTAGGCAGCGTGGCTCCACTGGAAAGCCACATGTTAGCTTCAATCCTTGTTTGGCTAAAGGTCATTATTGTCAAATCCTTTCTGAATATGAACAAGGACTTCAACATTGAGAAGCAGTTACAATCTGGAGAATTGACTGATGGGGCCAGAGAGGAAGAACGTTCTCAGGACAGCTGGTGAAAGCGTCTCTCTGTTCTCCCTATGCAACCTGCTGGATAGTTCCGTTTCAGCAAAAGAAATGTTTCATCTATTTCTCCTGGAGCTTGTGTTTGCGGGCCGGCTGCTGGTTTTCACGCTGAAGCCTGAGATATCGTCCTCCTCCTCCTCCTCCTCTTCTTCCTCCTCACCTCCCGTCCTTCCTCCCATCCAGGGGTTGGACGGGTACCCCTGGGGATCTATGCCGTACGGCTGCCGGCCGTCTTTACGCCGCGTGGCCGCGTTGGTCTGGTCCAGCGAACCCATGCTGTTGCATTTCTTCACCAGCGGGGGAGCCAGAGAGCCCGGGGAGAGCAGCGACGTCAACGACAGGCTGTTCAGCGTTTCCGATAAGTGTTCACTGTTGTAGTCCTGGCGACCCACGACGGTCCCCATGCCCACGTCCTCGTCTGAAGGGTCCATGGAGTCCTGCCGGGGACAGCCGGGACTGGTGCTGCCCCCGCCACAGCTGCTCTGGCTCCTCTGGTGCCCCCTGGTGGCCTGGAGGGTAAAACCGGTGCTCCGCCTCTTTAATAAGGAGTTGCCCCGCTCTGCTGAAGCGGGGCCCTGAGGGTGTGAGGGGTGGCGGGGGAGGGGGCAGAGCAGAGGCCTGGGGAGATCCAGATCCCGTGGTGGGAAGACACCGAAGCTGAGTCCTTCCTCCAGTGTGGTCTGCAGGCTGCCCTCTGAACTGCCTGTGGCCAAGGAGGAGTCACTGTGGGAGGGATGCTAGGCACCATGAGAAAAACAAAGTTATTGATCAGGAACAGGCATTGATTACATGCAGTTTGGTGTGGACAAGCTGAGGGAGTTTGTTTAGCTAGGACTCACAGATACACAGTTCATGTGTTTAACTAAACTACAGGGGGCGCTATGGAAAGAGGGGAGAAGGTGCTAGCTACCAAACATGAAAGAATGAAGTGAGGTCACTGTTTTCTGATCACAATCGACACTTTTGGTTGCCTGAGTGTCCCTGGATGCTCACATGCTGTTTACGTTGTATTCATAGACTGAGAGACGAGGGAAGAAACAAGAAGAGGGCACAAAGAACGCAGAGACGAGAGAGCTAGGGACAAAGAAGAACAAAGACATAAAGAGATAAAGGAGATAGGACAGAGGACACAGAGGAGAGACGATGAAGAACACAAAGCGCAGTGTTAACTCTCGGGGCCGGACGGCTAATTAGCTGAGTGCTGCAGAGCGTGGCCCAAGCAGCCCGGGATACAAACCAAACAAGTAACCAAGGAGAGAAAAGCAAAGCCTGTCTCCATGGTTACCAGGACTAAAATAAGGACCTTTACAGTTTGTTTTATGCACACGCCAACAGAGGGGAGGTGTTGATTCCAGTATAGACGAGAGCTCAACAACAAGGAAAAGAAACTCACTCACAGGTTTCACAGGAGGGAAGCCATGGATCAGTGAGCTTCCTTCCTTCACACGCCGCTAACATGAAGTCATCCTCAATGGGATGTATTGATTGTACAGTTAAGGTATTGTGAAGTCTTTCCCCCTCAGTCGTACATTTGACTTTACTGTAAATATTGACTATCTCTATCTCTATCTTGAGATCAATAAAGCAGTGTTCTTCTTCTTTAGTCTGCAGGTTCTTTCTGACCCCAGCTGCCCCTCCTAGCACTCCAGAAACAGTTCCATACCTACTAATAGATCCTAACAGCAAATAGTTTTCCCCTGACCCACACCTGTCCTTTACCTGAGAGCTCAGGGGTTTGCTGTTGGCTCCGGGTGAGCGGAGCGAGGCCCAGGAGGCGGGCGAGGCCAGCCTGGACCCCGGCCCTCTGACGCCCGGGCTGCCTCTGCTCCCGGAGCTGCCCGGATGAACCGCAGCAGCCGGGTGGAAGAAGTCTGCCGGCAGGTGGAAGACGGGCGGCAGATGCTCAGCGCTGCCTCGGCTGCAGCTTCCTCTGTCACCGTCTGAGGAGAGGAGGCAGAGGTGAAGGGCTGTGGCCTGCTGACAGCTCAAGCTCCCATATTTGGGTTATTTCTTTACACTTTCTTGTCATATTTTGCCATTTTCTAGCAGTGATTCTTGCAATAATTGAGCAGGACAGCAGTTAGACTGGGCAGTCAAACTCTCCTTTGAAAGCCATAATGATGTATTTTCAGCAGCACCTCGTTAGAAATGAAGAAGCCACTATTGATGAATTTTAAAAAGCTCAACAAACAGAAAGTGCTGAGTATTTGTGTCAGATACTCACTGTTTGTGTGACATCTGCCCTCATTATCTCCTAAATCTTCTTCTTCATCTCCCTGCTGCTGTTTAATTCAACTTTAATTGGCAAAATATTGACATTTTGTGAATGAAGTAGAATGATTAAGTGATGAATTCCAGCATTGTCATCAGTCCAGAATAAAAGCTTTCAAGTGAATGAATCAAAGACGTCTACATTTTTTAAAAAATTCCTAGAATGTTCACAATAATTAATTGTCACCACTTTAACGTTGTCGCCATCTTGTGGCAATTATGTAAAAATAACAAGAATTTAGGAATTCAGGAAGTGTGTTTACGTGTTGTTTATCTTTACAAACTGCAATTTGTTTTGACATCTTAATGCTTGTAGTCATAGATGATGTGCTTGTAAATGGATTGATGGAGTGTGTCAGGTGTGTTTACTCAGAGAACAACACAGGCCTATTGATTCTGCTCATGTGCGCTTCATCCAACTGATCGCAGCAAAGACGAATACTCAGAGCATCGAGTGTAAACATCTAGTGGCAGCTCAGTGGACATTTGTATTTTCCAGTATTTTAATTTGAGTTTGAGCCGCTCTAATTCTGTCACTGATACATAAACAGATTGCCTCTCACCTGTCACTCATATTGTCCCGTACAGTGTGTAATGTGCTGTGACCATTGAGCCGCCCCTCTGCCTCTGCCTGGCATCGCTCCATCTGCTCTTGTGATGACACCGATGTCACGACGGGCAATGAGCCATCAGAAAGCGTAACGTGTCCTTCATCAACATCTCCGCGTCTGCGTCTGCCTCATCTATCACTCGCCTAATTGCAGTGGAAGTCAATCAGCTGTGTGAGACGAGAGACGTGTCCTCTGGAGCTGAAGGGAAAGCGTCTTCCCTCCTCTGTTAAACGATTCTATCAATGTCACCTCAAAGTCGCAGCGTAATGAAAGAGCGCTGCGTTAAAAACTATAAAGGGTCAGAGAGGAGGCGGATGAGGAGAATAAGGAAACGCTGAGAGACACTGAGTGAGATCAGGAGAAGGTTCCTGTCGTTGGGTTAAGACCATAAGATTACAAACAAATACAGGATTTACTGCAATGATGAAGAATCGCTTTTGTATCTGTCAAATGATTTGATGGGGTGAATGGTTGGAGAGGTCAGGGAGGAGTCAAGGGTCAGGGATGAGTGATGGGTCAGGGATGAGTGACGGGTCAGGGATGAGCGACATGTCAGGGATGAGTCAAGGTCCTTCTGTCTCGCCCACCCTCAGGTCAGAATACGATTGGATACACGATGACCCGTCACAGCCGAGCAAACCTCCTAAATGAAGGCCTGTGATTGGCTGATCAGGCTAAGCCCTGTGGTCGTGGTGGAGCAGATTTGCACCTCAACTACAACAAGAAAACTGAGAGCAGGAGGGACAAACTCAGCCACCGCCCCTCTCTGATTCACTCTCACTGGGCCTTGATGTCTCAGATGCTCCACTGCAGGTCAGTACCTGTGGGCTGAGCCAGGGTCGGCTGCTCCACCACAGGGGGGCTCCCTCGGACACGGACGCCTCCCTCTAATGGCTCCTGGACCCCCTCCTCGCTGCCGGAGCTGGAGGCGCAAAGGCCCCGGTAACACGCTCGGGGGGTCAACTCATCTGAACTGGGCGAGTCACTGCTGCCTCTCTGAGCGAGGGAGGGATGGAGGGAGAGACAGGGAGGGAGAGAGAGACACAGAGGGACACACAGAGAGAGAGAGAGAGACATGTCACCCAGGTGCGTCTCTACTTACTGATTTCAAACCCAAACCATTCATTTTCTTTCACTGCAATGAGAAATGGAGTTCAGTTTGTCCTCTTTCAAACAGCCTCCTTTTCATGTCTCCTCCTCTCCTCTCTGCCTCGGCCTGAGGTTGATT
>NW_027466924.1:182500-185000 GCF_046128005.1 Genypterus blacodes
TCTTTCTGTCTTTGTTTATTTACTTGGATGTCTCTTTGGTGCTCCTTCTAAAAATACAAATTCCCGTCTTCCATTGCTGTTATCCTGTGTGTGTGTGTGTGTGTGTGTGTGTGTGTGTGTGTGTGTGTGTATGTGTTTGCGCCTATGATAATAAATCTTGGAGCGAGATGTGGCCTGTTGCTGGAGATGCAGCATCAGTAATCAGTGGAGCTGAGGAATGAGAGCAAACACCACTGACCCCATTGATGCTAATTTTAGAAAGATGGAGACAGCGGCCATTTAGTGTCTTTGGACTGTATGTGTGTGTGTGGACTCTGTGTGTGTGTGTGTGTGGGGGGGGGGGGGGGGGGTATAAAAAGGAATCAACACCTTGTATTTGCCAAAGTAGGCCAGTGGAGAGCGTGAGGAGAAAGAAGGATCACTCATGTGTGCTTCATCACAACACGAGCTAGAAGAGTGTGGCGTTGGGTTGTTGGGTCCAGACTTGAAGGCGGCGTTTATTGCTACCTTGGACATGTTGACGGAAAACGATATTGGCGACATGCGGGTCTGGACCGGCTGTCAGGTGAGGCAACAGTAATGAGATGACATAATTCCTCCCGATGAAGGATGAATGAGACAGGATGACCTGGATGTGGAGCCTCACATTAACACGGGACTCAGGGTTCTCCGTGTGATTGGTTACAAACTCTTCTCGGATGTCTTCTGGTTCAGTGTCTACACGTACACATGAATGTGGCTGAGCTACAGAATGTTTAGGACCATTGTAGTAGAGAAGCAGTGAGCAGCAATCATTTCTCTGTGTTCCTTATTGTCGGCCGACTTACCTGAGCAGGGGAATAGAGTCGACACCGATAGCGTCTGTGCCCCTCGTAGGATACACCTCCTCCTCCTCCTCCTCCTCCTCCTCTTTCTCCTCCTCCATCCCGAGGTGCCGGCATGACCGGGCTGCTTTGAGCCCCGACAGTCCCTGCTGCAATCGCAGCGGTAACTCCACCGACCCCGCCGGCCCCGCCCGCCGCTCCGCCGGAGGCCCCAGCGACGGAGCCCGTGCCCCCCATCATGCAGCAGAGTCCACTCTGGGCCAACTCCAGCTCGATCTCGGCGTCCATCTCGGCGTCCTCCTGCGCCTCCTTGTTGGAGTCGTCCAGGTGCTTCATGAGCACGGCCACCACCACGTTGATCAGGACGAACTGAGCTGTGAGCACGAACGACACAAAGTACAGCGGGGAGATGAACTGCAACCCGGCGTGGCAGCCGTAATCGCTGCCGGGACGGTCGGGAGGACACTCCCTCAGCGTGTCCTGGGGGGGGGGGGGTCAAAAGAGAGGAGAGGACAAGTTGAAGATCAGTCAAAAGAGCTTTAGAGAACAATTACAACCAGAGATAAACATCACAAGGCTTTGATGACTCCATTCATGGGCGCTCAGATTTTGGGAAACGAGCTGATGAGCGATTCTCTTCAAGTTTCATTTGTGAAACTCTGGGTTAATAAAAGCTTTAGGGCTTCACAAATGTAGTCAATCACTCCCTCCCCCGGTCTAATCTGCACTCATTAACGTCCTCTCGTTCCTCATAAAGGTTGAAGAGCTGCAGGTGCTCGGTGTGATTGGAGAGCGAGAGCAGCTTGAGATGACAGAGAGGTTAAGTGAGTGAAATGATTTTCCTAAGTGTGAAGCTTTTTTATTGGACGCAACACGCGGCGCTTACGGGTCAGAACATCACAGACTGGTACCTTCATGATGCCGTTCCAGTTGTCACCAGTGGAGACCTGGAAGAGGGTGAGGAAGGCCATCCCAAAGTTTTCAAAGGTGGCGTGACGACTCATTCCCTCACAGGGATAGTCTGCATTGCACACTGGGAAAAGAAACGTAGAAAATGAGCGCACGCACGCACACACGCACACACACACACACACACACACACACACACACACACACACACACCCTCTCTCACCCTCAGTCTGCTGCCAACAGACTTACCCAGTTCTCCGAACAGCTCCACCCCCAACGCGGCGTAGATGAAGAAGAGCAGCATGAAGAGCAGCCCCAGGTTTCCCACCTGTGGCAGAGATCAGCTCGGTGTGAGACGGCGGTACACACTCCCGCTCCTTCCCTCCAGCTAATATCTGAGTGTGTGTGTGTGTGTGTGTGTGTAGACGCTGAGATCTTTACTGGAGGTTCTGGATGGAATGTTGTTGGACTGATTTGAACAGCCGGTGCTGACGGATCACAAAGTTTCCCATGCTGTCCTGACTGACAGGGCGTCATCGCTCTAACACAATGGTTCCCTAACTTTTTTTGCAGGTTCCCCCTTTTATAGATCAGAGTATCCCCCTCCCCCATACGTTTGAACAGAAGGAAGTAAACAGGAAAGACTGAGGAACACGGATCAATACGTCAGTAAGTGGAACAGCAACTTTAACTCGCAGAAATGAGAAGAAACAAATACTACAATGAAATCATTTGACTTGTAGACTTGTTTGATAATGATGAGCGTG
>NW_027466924.1:190000-217500 GCF_046128005.1 Genypterus blacodes
CATCTGCTTCATCAGAGAAACTCTGCTGCAGAATTTCACTCCAAGAAAATGAAATGAGACAGAAAATGATGTCAATGATGTCAAACTCCAGGAGGATGAAGGCAAAGACTGAAGTTGAGATGAATGAATCAGGCAGAACAACATGAATCCAATCATCTCAAGCTTTTCAATGCACATAATTAAACCATACAGTCCAAAGTATTTCCCCTCAGCTGTTAATGGCTAAAAGGAACAGGCAGTGAAACTACAGAGTCAAGCAGACACACACTGTGTGTAAGCAGCTTCAGCTAAACTCTTACATGTGTATAATGTGAGGCAGGAGTTCATCAGGATGTCCAATCATTCCCATACTGCTATTGTTGTCATTGTTATGATCTATTCTATCATCATTGTTGATAAGCCCTTACTGTCTGCTGTAGCATTTGTGTATGAAATGTGCGACACAAATCAAGTTTGACTGATTGATTGTGCTCACAGTGAGTGGCGCCCTCGTCTGTCAGTGCTGAGCGTTGCCCCTATGCTGGTTTCCTGCACGCCCTCCCTCTGCTTTAGAGTTCACTGGACTCCAGGCCGACGCAGACCAGCATCAAGATCACAGAGAGGCACTGTAGACGCTGGAGCCTTTCATTGTAAACACATCCCAAAGGACTTTACATTACATCCAGCATAATTCCTTGCTAAACCAGTGCTGGTGAAGATCAGATCCCATGGCGGTCCGGGGAGGAGCGGGAGGTTTCCCACGCTGCTTCACGGTGGATGGCCGGAGCAGACGGCGAGGATCTGCCAGCGGCGACGCTCCCCAAACGCTCACCGCACCATTGTGTTCAGCCCCGCTCCGCCTCACAGAGCAGCTTTACATAACTAATGCTGCAATCTGTCCTGGCGTTTGTTTTCCACCTCGCAGACAAATGTTTGGTTGTTTGCTGTGTTTTGTCTTGCTGAGTCAGAACACAAACACAAACTCACTCCAGATGGTTTTCACACGTGAATGACTCTCGGGTCATTCTTTTGCACTTTGACATTTCATTGGCTGTGACTTTCATGCTTTACCTCAGACCTTCATGATCAAGTGTGGGAGAATGTGGTGTCGATACTTTTGCAACTTTTAAAAAGCTACATAATAAATGGTACTTTTGTGTTTATTATTTCTAGACTTCTGTTTGTGGTGGTAGATTCTGGTAGGGGCAGCAGCTCAGTCCATAGGGGACTCACCTGGGAACCGGAGGGTCGCCAGGTCGAGTCCCTATATGGACCAAGAAAAGTGGACAAGGCACCAAACCCCCAAACGGCTCCAGGGGCACCGTATCATGGCTGCCCTGTGTTGACCCCTCCATAATGCATGTGTGTGTTGTGACACGTGAGAGGGGCAAGCAAGACACATTTCAGATGACGTGTTTGCATGGTAACGCGTTTGCACAGTAACGTGATTGCACGGTACCGTGTTTGCATGGTAACCTGGTTGCATGGTAACGTGTATGCATGGTGACGTGTTTGCATGGTAACGTGTTTGCATGGTAACGCGTTTGCATGGTAACGCGTTTGCATGGTAACGCGTTTGCATGGTAACGTGTTTGCATGGTAACGTGTTTGCATTGTAACGTGTTTGCATGGTAACGTGTTTGCATGGTGACGTGTTTGCATGGTGACGTGTTTGCATGGTAACGTGTTTGCATGGTAACGTGATTACATGTGATTTGACCCAATAAAGTTTTTATTCTATTCTAGTAGAACAGAATCGTTTTCTTTCTTGATCTTTACTTTGACATTGTTGAATTTTCTATGATTCAAGCAGTTTAAGACGTCTCAGTTGAGTTTGCTGTGGTCTGCTCACCCGCGGCTGGCTGTAGTGCTCCAGAGACATGGTGATGACGTTGATACAGATGATGAAGGTGATGACCAGGTCCAGGTAGTGGCTGGTGCACAGAGTGTGGATGGCCAGCCGGGCTCGACCATATGAGGCGTAGTACGGCAGCTTCTGGGCCTCTGGGGAGAGGAGAGAGCAGGGAGCCACGGGAGAGAGAGAGAGAGAGAGGATGGTCGCAAAGGAAGGGGGGGGAAATGAGAGGAGGGACAGGAGGGAGGAAAGAAGAAATGAGATATGGGAAGGAGGGAGGAAGAGGAGAGAGAGATGGGGACTTGAGAAAAGAGGAACATGTGAGGAGGGAAACAGATTTATTTATGCCAACAGAGGCGAGGAAGGAGGGAGGCTGAAGTAAACCAGGGAGCCAGAGAGGAAGATTAAAGTGGGAGCAAATATGCAGAGGCCAGGTTAAGAGCTGAGATCATTCAGACCACTGAGGAAATATCAAATCAACTCCTGGATAAATGGCACCTGGGGTTTCACATGTACAGCTGCAAAAACACCAAGAAGATGCCATGGTAACCAGAATGAAGAAGAAATCAAGCTTATTCTCATGACCGTTTTAGAGTCATTTGATGCATTATTAGTTATTATTATTGTGACAAGTTCCCCCCTCTTAATGCACTGATTCTCTCCTGCCTCTTCCCCTCTACCCTCTCCTCTTCCCCCCCAGGAGGTCTCCATCACTCTACCCCCCCCCTGCACCTCATTCATCTTCCTTCCAACTTCTCATCTGAATCTCCATCATTCACTTTTGAAGCTCTCGCCTCCTCCCCCCAACCGTTTGCCCTCAAATCATTCTAAACGTCTCCCTTTGTTGACTCTCTTACTCCTCCTCTTCTTCTCCATGCGGCGCTGGCGTTTCTCCTCGCGCCGCTTGGCCTCCTCCACCTCCTGGTGTTGTCGACACTTGTGAAAGTTCTCCACCACCACTCCCACGAACATGTTGAGGACGAAGAAGCTGACGATCAGGAGGAAGGAGATGAAGTACAGCAGCATCCACGGGTTATTGTTGGTCACCGGCTAGAGGTGGGAGAGGGGGAAGAATGGAAGAGAGAGGAGAGGGGAGAGAATGGGAAATGATGAAGGAAAAAGAGAAGGGGGGAAAAGGAAACGATGAGAGGAAATTGAAAAAGTTGGAAAAGGATGTGGGGGAGAAGATTAAAGCGCTGGTATAAAGATATTAGGGCAGGATGGTTAGATATCAGAAAAATCATCCGAAACATCATCAAAGGAAATGAAAGAAGATGAGGCGATTTCAAGCCACAAAGAGAAGATCAGGCAGTGAGGCAGAGCGAAGTGCGAACGCCACAGGAAAAAAGACAGAATGGGCCGAAAGCTGGGCAAAAAAAATGCAGCGTCAAAGATAATGAGGATGGAATGAAGGAGGTGCAACGAGGAGAGACAGAGACGCTGCAGAGTGTGAAGAGCAGAGGAGGTGACGGAGCCAGGAGGTCATTACTGCAAGGTGACACCAAAAAAGAGGTGCGTTTTCAATTTTTCAATTTGTGAGCACGTCCAGCGTTGACAGCGGAAGGTGGAGAGGAAGTGGGATGAGTCACTCAGCGCCGCGTCGGACTGCAGCGGACCTCATCCCCCAGGTAGCATCATGCTTCGTCTGACAGGGTCGTGGCAGAGGTTAAGGTTAGGATCCATCCAGACCAGAGCTTTACGTTCTTCCTCAGAGCAACTTGGTCTGGGCTCGGACTCGTCTTCTGTGTGGACACTGAGTGAGCTCCTGTGAGTGAAGCGTTGTTCAGCAGCTTCAGGGTCCTCATCCATGAAGTAAGACTCTCTCACAGAGGAGGAGGGGGGGGGGGGGGGGGGGGGGGACCTCAATGAAGACTTCACTCCAAACTCCATTCAGAGCAGCAACGCTCCGTCCCATTTATCCTTCTAAGTTCTGGCCATGTGCAAGTGTTGTTATGATGGGTCTGACTTCCGGCTCTACCATTTCCTGTTCCTGGCTCTTGCTGTCCATCAAAACGTCTCCGTAGCGATGAATGGACGTTGGATTCCCCATAGACGGAGCCAAAAGATGAGAAGGTAGCGCATCGTTACACAAGGCCGAACCCACAAAACTCAATTCATGTGTCATTCAAGGTCTGAGTGGGCATGAAAGCATCTCAGAGAGTGAGGGCTCAGGCTGGGCACCAGGGACGGCATGGAGAGCCAGGCTATCCAGGAGGAGCTGGAAATAGAAATGGTGCTTCAAAAGGCTGAGGTGATTTGGGCGTTTGGTCAAGCTGTATCCCAGACTCGCGGGGGAGGAATTCCAGGTCCATCCAGACAGGAGGAGGCTGCAGGGCATGCTGGGAAAACTACATTCACCCCCTGGCCTGAGATTCCCCAGTGAAAGTGAAGGATTTGGCTTCGAAAACATGAGACTGGGCAACTGTGCTTGGTTTGGTGCCACTGCAAACCCAACACAAGCTTTACAGACGTGTGTGTGTGTGTGGGTATGTGTGTGTGTGAGTGTGTGTGTGATACCTGCTGGTCAATCCCCACAGCATCTAATCCATGGTACATGATGTTGACCCAACCATCTTTGGAAGCCAGCACAAACAGGGACATCAGAGCCTGGACGGTGGAGACACACACACACACACACACACACACACACACACACACACACACACACACACACACACACACACACACACACACACACACACACACACACACAATTTGGATTTCTTGTTTATTATTCTTCTGATAAATGTCACAGGAAAATGTGCTGCTGTAATAAAGCTTTTATGTTCAGCCAACAATCCATTTTCTCTGCCTGAAGCCTTTTCCCAGCATGCATTGGGCTTCAGTAGAGGCAGCATTTCTCAGAGACAGAAAACAGTTACGCACGCTCACATTTACCCCTTTCCAATACAGCAACATCTGTTTGTATTACTGCAGGATATGAAGTTGTTGTTTAGTTAAATCTTCACTTTTCCCTGCTGTGTCTGTGTGTCTGTGTGTATCTCCATTCAAACAGATTCTTTTGCATTCTACTGTCCTTCAAAAATGAAAACATTACATCTCATGTTTGTTTTGTGTAGCCAGCAGGGCTGAGAAGGCGTTTGGTCTCCGTCCTGTACCTGTCCAAGGTTGTCAAAGTTGTATTTGTGGTGAACCCATCGGTAGTTGGCAGCCAGGCAGTCAGATTTGTTTGTGATGTTCTTCACGTCGAAACCCACGCAGTAGTAGAACTTCCCTTTGAAGAGCTGGAAGGGGGGAGAGAGAGAGAGAGAGAGAGAGAGAGAGAGAGAGCGGTATCGACATCAATGGATGAATTTTCCTTCTGAGAAAAATAAAGTTTTTGTGTCTCAAACCTATTGAAGGCATCAAAGTGTAGTCGGAGTAAAATCTGCCATAAGAACATGCAGACAGAGTGATGATGTGAAAGAGGAAGATGAGACCAGACAAACAAGACTTTGGAAACACATTCTCTCTAGGCTTGTAGTTGTGTGTGTGTGTGTGTTTAACTCGGCGTGTAAATACACATGAGGTAAACGTGTTGCCATAGTTTAGGAGCGATCCACACCGATGCTTTCAGGATGGAACGGACTGGACTGGATTTAGTAGACTGGATTAAAGTTAAGACGGAGAGGAGAAGGTCGTCCCACAAGTGCTACAGTTTGACAATCTGAAGTCCAAAAGCCTCGTGAAACCAGGTAAGGGACGAAGCAGAGAAGACAGACCAAGGGACAAAAACAACCAAGTGTGAGACGGCGAGCGTATTAATGCGTTCATACCTGAACTCCAAGAATACCAAAGATGATGAAGAAAGCACAGCAGATGAGCACAATGTTGCCAATGGGCTTTAGGGATGTGATGAGGGTTTCAACTACCAGCTTCAGACCGGGGGCCCTGCTGATCACCCTGGAGAGGGAGGGGCAGGGGGAGGGGGAGAGGGAGGGAGGGAGGGACAGAGAATGAGAGAGGGAGAGTAGAGAGAGAGGGAGAGAGACAGAAAACAAACAGAGACAAAGACAGAGAGAGAGACAGAGAGAGTGAGAGCGAGAGAGACAGAAACAAACAGAGACAAAGACAGAGAGAGACAGAGAGAGTGAGAGGGAGAGAGACAGAAACAAACAGAGACAAGGACAGAGAGAGAGACAGAGAGTGAGAGTGAGAGAGACAGAAACAAACAGAGACAAAGACAGAGAGAGAGACAGAGAGTGAGAGCGAGAGAGACAGAAACAAGCAGAGACAAAGACAGAGAGAGAGACAGAGAGTAAGAGAGATGGGGGCCAGAAACAAACAGAGACAAAGACAGAGAGAGAGACAGAGAGTGAGAGCGAGAGAGACAGAAACAAACAGAGACAAAGACAGAGAGAGAGAGAGAGAGAGTGAGAGCGAGAGAGACAGAAACAAGCAGAGACAAAGACAGAGAGAGAGACAGAGAGTAAGAGAGATGGGGGCCAGAAACAAACAGAGACAAAGACAGAGAGAGAGACAGAGAGTGAGAGCGAGAGAGACAGAAACAAGCAGAGACAAAGACAGAGAGAGAGACAGAGAGTAAGAGAGATGGGGGCCAGAAACAAACAGAGACAAAGACAGAGAGTGAGAGCGAGAGAGACAGAAACAAACAGAGACAAAGACAGAGAGAGAGAGAGAGAGTGAGAGCAAGAGAGACAGAAACAAATAGACAAAAACAGAGAGAGAGACAGAGAGTGAGAGCGAGAGAGACAGAAACAAACAGAGACAAAAGACGGAGAGAGAGACAGAGAGTGAGAGCAAAAGAGACAAAAACAAACAGAGACAAAGACAGAGAGAGAGACAGAGAGTGAGAGCGAGAGAGACAGAAACAAACAGAGACAAAGACAGAGAGAGAGAGAGTGAGAGCAAGAGAGACAGAAACAAACAGAGACAAAGACAGAGAGAGAGAGAGAGAGAGTGAGAGCAAGAGAGACAGAAACAAACAGAGACAAAGACAGAGAGAGAGACAGAGTGAGAGCAAGAGAGACAGAAACAAATAGAGACAAAGACAGAGAGAGAGAATGAGGGAGGGGGAGAGAGAAGTAGAGTAGAGAGAGAGACAATGCATTGGCTGACCAGTAGGAGTCACTGCAAACATTTAATTGTCTTAACAGTTTGTGCAGAACAATAGAAACAGCAGGACAGTTGACCAAAACCGAGTGGATTCGAGAATCAAAAGGTCAATAAATAAAATAACGAGCCCTGAGCTGGACTTGCTTAAGCAACAATGTGAGAGAAAAGAGTCCATCCTCCTGACCTGAGGGGGCGAAGCGTCCTGAGCAGCCGGAGCACACGGAGCACGCCCAGGATCTTGGCCCCGCCCGCCATGGACACCACAATGTCGATCAAAGACACGAAGACCAGGAAGCCGTCCAGGATGTTCCAGCTACTCCGCAGGTAAGCCCTCACGCCGAAGTACAAACCCATGGCAACCACCTGGAGAGATGAAGGGAGAGACGTCCCACGCAGCTCACATGGCTGTAGCCAAACGCACACACAAACTCAAACTTCTTCTTCTCTCCTCTAACTCTGCGTCAGGCTTCTAAAACATCTCATTGCATACAGATATGGTTGATACATGTACTAAAAGGAGAGGAGGGGAGAGGAGAGGAGAGGAGAGGAGAGGAGAGGAGAGGAGGGGAGAGGCTTTCTCTGGGTAAGGAACGTAATACGCCCTCCTTTTTATCCATTCTTCATTGGCAGCGGCATTCGATGGATCTAGATTGTGGGAACCTGGAAGGCCCCTTAATCAATTTTTCTCTTCCCATCCGGTCTAAGGTGGAAAGCAATGAGCGAAGTGAGTTTTAAGATTTCTATAATTAAAAGTCAGCAGTGTGGCCACAAACCCTCACACACTTTGTGACATCTGGTCTGACCCTGGATGACAAACGTCACCGTCGTTTACTCAGTAACTCATTGCGAGTGACAGCGGCAGAGGCTGGGAAAATAACACACTTTGCCCTGCCGACTGTCGCCAGGGATCTTATCTTAGGAGGGAAAGAGAGAGAGAGAGACAGAGAGAGAGAGAGAGAGAGAGGGAGAATGTGAGAGAGAGAGTGTGACAGAGAGAGAGAGAGAGGGAGAGAGAGAGAGTGTGACAGAGAGAGAGAGCGAGAGAGAGAATGTGAGAGAGAGAGTGAGAGAGAGTGACAGAGAGAGAGAGCGAGAGAGAAAGAGAGAGCAAGAATGTGAGAGAGAGTGTGACAGAGAGAGAGAGAGAGGGAGAGAGAGACACAGAGAATGTGAGGGAATGTGAGAGTGTGAGAGAGACAGACAGACAGACAGACAGACAGTCAGACAGACAGACAGACAGAGAATGTGAGGGAGAGGGAGGGTAAAGTAAAAGAAAAGGGGAGAAAGGTGGTGCAAAGATGGAAGCCTGACTGAAGGTGTCAGTTTGTCATTGTAAAGACGTCTCTCTCTCTTGTGACTGTAAAGACGTCTCTCTGTCTTGTGACTCTAAAGACGTCTCTCTCTCTTGTGACTCTAAAGACGTCTCTCTCTCTTATGGCTGTAAAGACGTCTCTCTCTCTTGTGACTGTAAAGACGTCTCTCTCTCTTGTGACTGTAAAGACGTCTCTCTGTCTTGTGACTCTAAAGACGTCTCTCTCTCTTGTGACTGTAAAGACGTCTCTCTCTCTTGTGACTGTAAAGACGTCTCTCTGTCTTGTGACTCTAAAGACGTCTCTCTGTCTTGTGACTCTAAAGACGTCTCTCTCTCTTGTGACTGTAAAGACGTCTCTCTCTCTTGTGACTGTAAAGACGTCTCTCTCTCATGCTGTGGCCGGCGGCTCGCTGCGCTCAGAGGCCTGTTGCTGTCACATCCAATACGCCCGCTCTGTTGCTCTCATGTTTTAAGAGACTGGATCACAAGTTATCATTCATCTGCTGGGTGATTAAAAGCAGCCTGTTAGGTTGAGCCACACACACACACACACACACACACACACACCAGGAGGATGCTGTGCTCTGTTCAGCAGATCAAACAGGGCTACATGTGCAGGTCAAAGCCAGAACAAACGGCTGATTTGTCCTTGGGCTAACAGGAAACAGTCACCTTCAATGCAAATCACCATGGCGTTTAAACCTCATTTGCAATTCTGTGATTCAGCTGAAGTCGTAACTTAAACCAGACTGTTTGTGCAAATCAGCACTTTGAATTTAAAGGGTCCATAATGATTCTACATGAATAACATCTACAAGGGAAGAGAGACTAAAGAGCCCACACACACACACACACACACACACACACCAGCACACAGACACACGCACACCCCCACACACACAGAACAGCACACAGACACACACACACAGGCTCCTTTAACACGCACACAGGCCTAATTAAGTGCAGCCAGCAACACGCATGGTGAGAACGACTCAAGAAGTGTGTGTGAGTGAGTGAGTGAGTGAGAGAGAGAGAGTGAGAGTGAGAGAGAGAGAGAGAGAGAGAGAGAGAGAGAGAGAGAGAGAGAGAGAATGGATCAGAACTCCTCTCCATGTTTTTAATTAGAGTGTGGTGCTCAAGGTCAGACCAGGGTGTGGAGGTGCAACGGTTCACAGTTCACACTCCTCATGTTTGGATGTATGAGTTTTTGTGTGTGTGTGTGTTTACGCGCACACACACTGTGTGTGTTTACGTGTGTGTGTGAGTGTGTGTGGGGGAGAGGTTACTATGTAATTAGTGTGGTTGTTTAATCAGTGAGAGAGAGAGAGAGAGAGAGGGAGAGAGAGGGAGAGAGAGAGAGAGAGGGAGAGAGACAGAGAGAGAGAGAGAGAGAGGGAGGGGAGAGAGAGAGAGAGAGGGGGGAGGCAGAGAGACACAAAGAGAGAGAGAGAGAGAGAGAGAGAGAGAGAGGGGGAGAGAGAGGCAGAGAGAGAGAGAGAGAGAGAGAGAGAGAGAGAGATATGATGATGGTGATGATGATGATGATGATGATGATGATGATGATGGAAGTGAGAGGAAGAGGAGGAGGTATACAATGTTCTGCTTTGGCATTGAGAGAAACATGATGATGATGATTCCTCCTTCCTCTCCCCAGCAGCTCTCACTCTCCCAGCCTTGTCTCATGTTTCTTTCTCTGCATCCTCGGTATCTAAAGTTGCAATTGATGTGGTGGATCTCCTCCATGTGGACATGTAGAGGCTTTAACGTGTTTTCATGAGGGTCACACACACACACACACACACACACACACACACACACACACACAGTATTGGGATCACAAACACTTCTTTCATTCCACACGTCGAATCTTGGAAGTTTGTCAGGAAATCGACAAAACGTGGCAGAGGAAGATAACGACAAGAGGACAAAAGAGCCGAAGACGAAGAGACAGAGAGAAGTGAGTCACACATTGGAGGATTGAGCAGGCAGATGACTGTGAGACGGGGAGGACGTAAAAGGAAAAGATGAGCGGAGGAGGAGATGAAGATGCAGGCGAGGAGGCAGGAAATCACATGGCGAGCTCGCAGCAAAGTTCAAGCTGAGGCCGGATGCATGTGTGTATACGTGTGTGTGTGTCTGTGTGTGTCTGTGTGTGTGTGTGTGTGTGTGTGTCTGTGTGTGAGCTCAGCACCTCCACTGCACCAGACTGATCTACATCTGACTGTTCTACACACGTCTTCATCACCGCTTCATCACCATCATTAATAAAGCACTACAGGATTTCTACCGACGCCTGGAGACACACAGGCCTTAATAATGGATCACTCCCTCGCCTTGGGCTGTTGGATTAGAGAGAGACTGTGTGTGTGTGTGTGTGTGTGTGTGTGTGTGTATCGATGGATGTTCAGGAATGCCTACAGGCCAGCTGAAGAGCGATAACCTTCTAATTAACACCTGCCTGTTGTTAATGGGGAAATGATGCAACTGATTAAAGAGGAAGTTGTAGAGCTGTCCAGAAAGAAGAGGAGGAGGAGGGGTAAGGGACAGAGAGGGAGTTGAAGGAGGGAGGTCAAAGACAGCAGTGGAGAGAAAGCAGAGGAAAGGCGGAGCTTCATTTACCTTGACAGTCATCTCAGTGACGAAGATGGCTGTAAAGATGTAGTTGGAAATGGTGAGGAAGAGTCTTTCCTGTAATGGAAAGGAGAGACGAAATGATAAAAGATAAACCACCAACACACCCCCCCCTACACACACACACACACACACACACACACACACACACACACACACACACAGGTGAGACGCCGCCTTACCAGGCTTCCCTGCAGGATCCTGGGCCTCTCCAGAGCCACAGTGATGCAGTTGAGGAAGATGAACGCCAGAACCACGTAGTCAAACAGCTTATGGGCGATGATGGACTGACACAGGCGCCTGAACCTGACGGGCAGAAAGAGAGAGAGAGAAAGAGAAAGAGACAGAGAGAAAGAGAAAGAGAGAGAGCGACAGAGAGAGAGGAGTGGGGTCACACCTCTAGTTCATGTGTGTTGCTATGGCTTTATATCAACATGGTTGGTTGGTTCAGGCGTGTAATCAGAACCATGGGTCAGACTACACTGGAGGGATCAGATCCCATCCCATCTGGTCTGGGAACGCCTTGGGAGCCTCCAGGTGAAGCTGGGAAATGTGGCCAAGAGAGATTGAACATCTGGGCAGCTGTGCTCAGCTGCAGAGTGAGTCCATCTCGAACCGCCTGGAGTCTCAAATACCACTTTGGATTCAGTTTAACTTTACTGCGCACATTAAAAAGACTTTACCAGACGGATCAACATTCTAGTGTGAGGATACATCTCTCATCATGGCTACCATAAGTCTACAACCACAGGTGATGCATGAGTGGGGATTAAGGCCTCAAGGCAAGATGAGTCACATGGCAAACAAGACAAAGAAGTTTCTACAAAATTTTCCCGATTTTTTTAAATTATTTTTTTATTTGTTTTGAGACAACTTTTTGATTTTTTTCAGAATTTTCAACAATTGCGTAGAAAATGAAGAATCTTGTCTAACCTCTCTGAGATGTCAGACAGTTTGCCGTCAGAAGCAGCTTGAGACTTTGGAGTATCTGTGTTTCCTCTCTCACGCACGCACGCACGCACGCACGCACGCACGCACGCACACACACACACACACACACACACACACACACACACACACACACACACACACACACACACACACACACACACACACACACACACACACACACACACACACACACACACACACACACACACACACACACACACACACACACACACACACACACACACACACACACACACACACACACACACACACATCATCTCTCTCTGCCTGAGGAAATCAATGTGCTAATCTGCCTGCTTTCACTACAAACCTGGCAACCTCGTCCCTTTATCTATTGATTCCAATCTGGCAACTTCGTCCCCTGATATCGATCCTGACTGGCGGTCCACACTTATCCCACCTGAGATGAAGATTCTGATGCTGCTTTGTTTTCTCCTTTTGTTTGTTTGTCTGCTTCCTTTACTACCATTCAGCTTAGGTACACACACACACACACACACACACACAGGGCCATAAACAAGGCATGGCTGCACATATGCTCACACAGTTCTACATTTGCACCTACACATATGTACTATCCACAAACACAAATATCAACATGCACACACACACACACACACACACACAACCGCACATATGAGCCAGCATACACATACGCACCTACACCTAAACACACACACACACACAGTCCGTGCTTGACAGATGGCTGCTGCCATGATGCCAAAACACACCCTGGGGCCTGGCTTCCCTTAAGTGGCCATCAGCACACAGGAAATCAGGGGAGTGAGGGAGTGTGTGTGTGTGTGTGTGTGTGTGAGGGGGAGTGTGTGTGAGTGAGTGTGTGTGTGTGTGTGTGTGAGCGAGTGTGTGTGAGAGCCACTGTGTGATTTTGCTTTTTCAGCTGAGTTTAACAACAACAACCACAACAACAACAACACACACACACGTACACAAACAATTTGAGCGCACAGTCAATGTTCACAGCAGGTTGTAAGGAACACACACACTGCTTTTATGTGCACCCGGTACTCTGACTGGTCCTTACTGTGAATGAAGGCATCTAGTCCGCCTTCTGAGTGTGAAGGACTTGTAAGGAATGAAGTCACTCACTTGTTCTGAGGGGAGAAGAGGTAGACGGACCACTCCTCTCTAGTCTCACACCAGTCCGGCTTGTAAATCTCCAACATCTTGTTGATACGGAAGCACAAACTCTGGAGGGGAGAGGAAGGAGAGGAGATGAAGTCACCTCTTATCAATACCAACAACCTCGCACCCTGGCTGACTCGTCCATGAACCCCACCTGATCTCAAACCTAACACCTCTCCTAACTCTGAAGATGTTCGTACTGCAGCACGAGCGTTCTTCTCGCCCCTGCAGTACGAACATCTGTTATGAAACGCAGAGATGTTATGAATGTTCTTGTGCGTGGACGTTCAATTAAATCCTCTTTCAAAATGCACACATTTGAACCGGACTCTTCTCGAGACGGAGCTTCCCTCACGGATCAACCTCAGTACGGCTCTTGGCTCTGTGGATCTCTGTCTCTGCTCGTTTACCTCAGGACGCTTCTGTCGAAACTCTGACCACAAACTGTTAACATTAAGGTAATGAGATAAATTGGAGCATCTAGTTGGAGCTCTGAGAACTCCTACATCAGAACACGACACACAATGGGCTGGATTGTTTTGGTGGCACATCCTCACACTGTGCATGGCAGAGGAAACAAGAGGATGATGATGATGATGATGATGACGGTGAAGACATCCAGAATCATACATGTGTCAGTGATGGTTTGTTGTTTTTTTCAGCTGATGAAAACAGTGAATTCTTCCCACTCACATAATCGGTCTCCTCGTCCAGGTCTGCCCGGTCTTTGCGAGCGTCGACTTTGGGGAAAACCTCAGCCAGCAGATGAGGACCTGGCGCCTTCCCGTTACAGTCCCTATGGTCCATGCCTGTGCCGCTACCAGCCGCAGACCCCCCAGCAACGGAGCCCCCGCCAGACCCGCTCCTCCTCCCGGGTTCCGGGTGGTGCACGGGCTGGCCGGGGCCGGGGCCGGGACCGGGGCCTTGCCCGCAGGCCTGGAGCAGCTCTGGGAGCTCCAGGGAGAGGGCCCGCCGGTCCCTCTGGGCAGAGCAGTGCCTGGAGAGGAAGAGCGGAGGCGGCGGCGGTGGTGGAGGAGGGGGAGGGTGGGGGGTGAGCGGGGGGTGATGGAAGTGAGGCGGGTGGGACAGGAGTGACTCTTGCTCGGCGGCGTGCGTGTAGGAGTGGGGGGAGCGGGTGCTGTGCACGCGGAGGCTGCCCCCCACCAGAGGAGCCCCGCCGAAGCCATAAGGCCTCCGACCCAGGCTGTTTGAGCTCGACCTGCACGGCACAAAGGACGAGCGACAATCAATCAATAACACACCTGATCACATTCCAATACAAGTTACAAGCTATGAAGTCATTCCTCTACCTGCGGCTCCAGCCGGACTGTGGAGGTAAAGGGCGCCCCCAGTTGTGGTAGGTGGAACTACGACCGTGACGCTGAAAAGGAACAAACAAACAAACGGCTCAGCGTGGTTCAGGTTCCCATGAGTCCACAGGGAGCAGAGATGCAAACACATGCATGGATTCAACCTGGAGCCTGCAGGCATGGATTAACAACACGCAGAAGACAACGGCCATTTTGTCAACCGTGTCCATCCATCCATCCATCCATCCATCCATCGGCTGAAGCAGCTGGAGCCGACCCCGGCCTGATGAGGGGGTCGGCCCTAAAAAGTGTCCTGTGTCACTTTGTACATGTGGCCTGTGTGATTATTCACTCACACATTTATGAGCGTGTGGAGTGGTTGTAGAAATGTGTGTGTGTGTGTGTGTTCGAAAGTCTGTTGAACTAAATCACTCGTTGTTGATTCAAGTGGCTAAATGAAGCCACTGCTGCCAGCCAGAGTGGCACTCGTCACGGCAACAGCTCCTCCATCCTCTTCTTCTCCTTCTTACCCAGTGGTTCCTTCTCTCTCCACAAGTCCCCTCTGTCCAGTCCCCTCTGTCCAGTCCCCTCTGTCCAGTCTCCCGTGTCTTGTCCTGTCTGCATAGTTTTGCCGCTGTGATGTTCAGCCTCGTCTTAAATCTGTTTTCCTGCGTGACAGCCGGTTAAGCTCGCTCCTCGCTCCAGGCCTGGCTGTGCGTCTCTAAGCTCTTCTCCGGATGCCGATTTAGCTCCCTGGATTTCAGCCCGACGCGCTGCCTCTGCGTTTGAGTCGTACCTGTCTGCCAGGTCTCCTGCTGGATTCTGATACGTGTAAATGAAAGCGCGGCGGCGGCGGTGGCGTGGGAAGCGACAACGCGACAGGCCGCTGACAAGCTCTGCTTTTGTCTGTGTGAGAGCTCAGAGAGTCTCAGCAAAGTTCAGCTACGGCTTCTACTCCAACACACACACGCTGATGTGGTCATATGTAATGTGTCCGCCGTCTGTATGCAGGTACAGATACACAGAGCAGCTGGGAAGGATTTCAGTTCACTTCTGTTGTAAAAAAAGAATGACTTGTATGTATGTTTGGATATATGTTTACATACGTGTATATATGTATGCTTGTATGTTGTCAATGTGTTTAAAAGAAAATTAAAAAAATCGTCTACAAAAATATACATAAATAAATAATAATTTGAAAAAATGAACAAAAAGTATGTTGTTATTATTTTGTGCTTTTAACTAACATTTTCTATTAAAGTCTATATGTTGAAAACCATGTAGAAAATACAAAGATGCTGCATACAATTATGGAAAACTTACATAAAATAAAGCGATTCAATCTAGATTCTAAAATCAAATGACTAATTTATTTTTTCCTACATGAAGGCAGAAACTTGAGAGAAACACTGAGCACAGAATCGTCCTCACACCAGCCCAAACACTTTCATGCCATATCTATGTTTTATGTAATGTCGTGTTTCCATAACACATTTTTCAATTCACAACTTCCTCTGTGACACCGAGCCACGCTGCCGCTGAGTCACACGGAAAACAACACGCAACATCACCAGTCTACCCAAGAGGAGAGACCATGGAAGAAAGGAAACACAAAGACACCTAACACCCCCGAGTGCCTCTTCCACCCTGAGGAAGACAACCAGCGCCGTTTGTTTCTGCTCTCGGCTCCTTTTAGCCTGACGGACATAATAACATGTTTCACGCCGCACACATGCCATCAGTCACAGCCCGACTCACCGCTTTACAGCGGCGGATGCGTGGATTCGTCTCCATAGAAACCGTATCTTAACGCGCACCCTAGCTGGTAAACAACTGCCAAAGTCTGACAACACACAAACACACAAACACAGTGGCGTGGATGATTCACACGGAACGTTTGTGTTTATGTGTGTGTGTGTGTGTGTGTGTGTGTGTGTGTGTGTGTGAGCTCATTTGTTCCACCTAAAGGACAGGACTGCTGGTTCCCCATTCACGCCTCAGGTTAACCTGCGGCCTCCTGGTCCACACACCTGCTGGACCACATACGTGATCATCAGCAGGAGTGGGAAATGACAGAGACTTCCTGACTCAATATTTATATTTCTGTTACCATGAGCACCGAGTCGTGTCCACAAACTTTTGGCGTCTTTTCAACGCAGCATTTTCACTTCGCTCTGACTTTGAGAACCCACTGTACAACATTCTTATCACGACATCATCAACAGATAACAAGGCTCTCTCTCTCCCCCTTCTCTCTCTCTCTCTCCCCCCCTTCACCCTCTCCCTCTCTCCCTCCATCTCTCTCCCTATTTCTCTCTCCATCTCTCTCTCCCCCTCTCTCTCTCTCTCTTCCCCCCCCCCCTCTCTCTCTGTCTTTCTTTGAGGAAGAATACAACAGAGGAGAAGTCAATTAATAGAGGTTGTCATGGAAACTGGGAATAACTTTTCTTTCGCACGGTTCTGGTTCAACAGGCACAACACTGGGAAATCCCTGATATGTGTGTGTGTGTGTTGGCTAGAATGTGACGCTTATCTGATTTAAATAAGAAACGTGCATTTTTAGCCTCTTTAATCCGTTTATTAGCGTTTCTCTCTTTTGCAGCTTTCTCTTTCTTAGCTGCAGCCAATCACACACACACACACACACACACACACACACACACACACACACACACACACACACACACACACACACACACACACACACACACACACACACACACACACACACACACACACACACACACACACACACACACACACAGTCTTAGTGAGTTGGATTATGGCGCTGGTCCCTGAGTGACAGAGTGAAGTCGATTCTCTGGAATGAATTTTCCGGTTTGCTGGATGATCGATTCATTTATTTCTGTTATCATTTGTGCCGAGGCCACATTTTTACTGCCTGCTGCTTTCAGACATTTGTTGAATTGCAAACATAATGTTAGTAAAGCTCATGTGGAAAATACTTACTTTGATATTACACTGTAAAAAATTCTGATCATTATATTATCAACAAAAACAAAACAGTACCAGCGACAGGGAGCGTCTCTCCAGGCTGCTCTTCCCCAGGCTGCTCTTTTCCAGGCTGCTCTTCCCCAGGCTGCTCTTTTCCAGGCTGCTCTTCCCCAGGCTGCTCTTTTCCAGGCTGCTCTTCCCCAGGCTGCTCTTTTCCAGGCTGCTCTTCCCCAGGCTCATCACGCTGCTCTTTCTGGACTCCATGTTGAAGCTCCGCCTCTCTGAGGAGTACGAGCCCCGGGGCCCTGCCAGGGTGCCCAGCTCCAGGTGACCGTTGGGCGTCAGCGTGCAGATCCTCGGGTCTGGAGTTTGTATTAGAAGGTAGAAATGTCAGAATGTAAATAAAGTGACTAATCAATTGAGGGACTTAGATGTCATATTTATTGATCACTTATCACTTTAAGGTGTGATCCAAAATAAAAAGGATTTTATTCCCCAGACCCCACAAAGTAAATGAGGAAATCTATAACACGTATGTATGTGGTTTCCATGGTATCCCGTGCCATAAAATGTCATATATGGCTATTTCACAGTCTACAGATTGCTAACATTCCATTAAAAAACCTGTCTACTCACAGAGAGGCGGAGCTTAAGATATGTAAGACAAGTTTGGCACAATTAAATAGGGTTGACATACAAAGGGTGAGGGAAAGAGAGAAAGACAGAAAGAGAGAAGGAGAGAGGGAGAGAAAGAGAGCGCAAACTAAGCTGAATTTGACTTTTGTTTGTGCTCATTTAACAAATATTTATGGGAGGACATGCAGGGGTGTGTTATGCAATAATGCCATGTGTCAGGGAGAGAGAGAGAGAGTGTGAGAGAGAGAGAGAGAGATAGGGCGAGAGAGAGAGAGAGAGAGGGAGAGAGAGAGAGAGAGAGAGAGAGTCTCATTGTGTAAGTGGACATGAAGCACTTTGTTGTCTTTGCATCAGTGTGAAACAGTGCAAGTGTAGCTTTGTGGTGCTGCAGTGCAGAGCTCTGGTTTCCTCTGCATTGTAAGCCCAATAAAGCGCTACAGCGCTATAGCACTACAGCACCACATCACTACAGCGCTACAGCACCACATCACTACAGCGCTATAGCACTACAGCACTACAGCACTACAGCACTACATCACTACAGTGCTACAGCACCACATCACTACAGCGCTACAGCACTACAGCTCCACAGCACTACAGCGCTATAGCACTACAGCAATACAGCACCACACCACCACATCACTACAGCGCTACAGCACTACAGCACTACATCACTACAGCGCTACAGCACTACAGCACCACATCACTACAGCGCTACAGCACCACATCACTACAGCACTACAGCACCACAGCACTAGAGCACTACAGCACTACAGCAGTACAGCCCTGTAATGAGAGGAGTGACCTCATGTGTAATCCTGTGTGAAAGCACTGTGCTGATGTTGACGGAGGCTGCAGAGGCTCACCCTCCTGAGTTATGAATAAAGACGGGGTTCCTCCATTAATTTTTCTAAATTGCTCTCTTGTCTCCCTCTAGTTTGGAAGCTCTTGTCCCAAAGTTCTGCCTCACTTTGGTTTTCCGGTTGAGCATGAATAAGGGTAACAGTTCATGTATTCACCTTAATGTGACGTAAGCGTATCTGAGTAACAGTTGGATGTAAAGGTGTCACAGGGGGAAGGCCTCCTACACAGTCACATTCTAAAGGAACCGCCTCATACTGGGATTATGCAACACTTGGAGGTCGTGGGACGTTTTTGTCCTCATCCCAGTTTGGACAAAAAATTGGAATATTGAGTGTAAATGTAGGTCAGCGTTCAACACAACCTCCAACTACATTACACAACAACCACAAGGGAACACACAATAACAACAACACTGTAGGTCCGCTTTGAATCAAACCCAAAACCTGAAGTTACTGATGGAAAAAATCAAAATCCTGCCAGATTAAACTCTGCCAGCTCACCGGACAGCTTCAGAGACTCGTGCTTCTCACTCTCATCAAAGGACGAGCGATCGTCATCCGAGTAAGAACGATTGGCATCACCCTGGAGACAGAAAGGCAGAGAGACGGACACATGAAGCCTGTGGGGTCTGAAGCGTTGATCATGAGTGCAGTGCTGAGGCATGAACAGGAGGAGGAGGAGGAGGGAGGAGGACCGGCGCAGGTAATGAGGGAGGAAGAACCACAAAGTGAGAGCCCGGCTTTATACAGTATTTGTTTAGGATATCTCCAAAGCTTATAATTTACATATAAGAATCTTTGCACAAGACATGTTCGTTGTCTTCAATCATTCCATGTTATGTTGAATTAAAGATATTAAGTCTGTAGGCACAACTTTGACTCGTTGGCCCCCATTATTAAATACAGTCAATAAAGAAGCTTCCTAGTATTTATTGTCTATTTTTTATTTTCTAGAATGAAGTGAAGAAATAATAATAAAAAATAAAAATAAATTAATATTAATATTAATTTATTTCTAATTTGAATGTAGTTTGGGTAGAATTAAATTTCCCTCCACTCAAAGATGTCTTCCCCCCTTCTACACACGTCCATATTGGAAGGATTAAGGACGGTCTGGTTTGCTGCCCTCACCTCTGCCTGAAAGCCCTCAACCAAGATGGCCACCAGCAGATTAAACAGGACGTAGTTGCCAAAGGTCATGAGGGCTACGAAGTAAAGAGCAGCGAGGGGAGAAGTGGCCGCCATGCCGTTATACAACACCGCATTCCAGTCCTCCTGGGTCAGAATCTGAGAGAATCCCACACACACACACACACACACACACAAATATACATCACAATACATATAGTTTGATTAGCAAAGGCTGTGATTCCCACATCAGGTTTGGAGCGTTGTGCTGTGTGAATGTGTGTCTCTTTGTGCGTCTGTGTTGATGTTCACATTACCTGGAACACGGTGACGATGGCCCACAGCAGGGAGTCAAAGTTCTTCCTGTCCGGCACCGTGTCTCCAGTCTCGATCTTCAGACTGAACTTGCAGCCAAAGATGTGCATCCCCAGGATACTGAAACACAGCGGGTCAGCAGGACCAACATGAAGAACTGACCTTTCAAATCTCCAGTATTAAGACTATCTCCTTTGTTAGGATGAAACTGAACCTGAAGCCGAATGACAGCCGTTAACAGCTGGACCCCTGAGGACCCGGGTCCAGGAATGATAGAGTTCAGGTGTTTTCATCCATTTGTAGGTCTAAAATATAAATTATGGCTAAAAACATGTGACAAAAACAGATTTCCCTTGCTCTCAAATATCGACATCGGTCTCAGCCTCCTGTATCTAGCTCTCTAATGCGTACGCATGTGTGTGTGTGTGTGTTGTCTTGAACTCGGGGTCGAGAGCTTCTCCTCAAGTATAAACTGAAGTTGAGTTGCGAGTGGGAGGAGAAGAAAGAGATCAAGCAAACAAGGCCATGGATTGTACCCTGAGAGACGCTCCAGTCCTTCACCGTGTCAGGAACCCATCATCAAGCGTGCTTCAGTCAGATCTTCAAATGTCTGCTCCTTATTTAACGGCGTAGGTTAATAGCTGCGGTGGAACACTGTGACCTCTGGCGCTGCGACGGCTGCTGAGCAGGTTTAAAGAGCTTCCTGTTCTGATTTGATGTTTTTCTGATTGTCAATTCATCCGGATTGAGCTTCTGTGTCTCTCCTACGGAACACCACCGTCTCACCAAAAGTTGGTTTAAGCTTCAGCAGAAAGAGCCACGCCCGCGCACATCCCCTTACCTGAAGATGAAGATGAAGAGCATGAGCAGCATGCAGAAGGTGGCCACATTGTCCATGGTCTTCATGAGGACCACCAGCTGCCTCCTCAGCGCCGGCATGAACCTCACCAGCTTCAGCACCCTCAGCAGTCTGAAGGTCCTCAGCACCGACAAACCGCCGTCAGACTGGCCGACAATCTCACACACGCTGTGCAGAAGAACACAGAACACACACACACACACACACACACACACACACATATTTAGCACTCAGCAACATTTATATCAACATTCACGGCATGTGTGGTCTGATATGGACGTACAAACACAGAACAGCATTATAACGGACATGAGCTTAAAGTTAGAAACATCTGGATAGTTTCAGCCTCTGGAGTCTGAAGTCACTTTGAAGTCACATGCAGAGTCTCACTGAATGCATCTTTCATTTGTTACTTCCAAAGATACAAATAAGCCCTGAATGTACAGAATGGTGAATGTGGTCTGAAGGGGGACTCGTTCCAAAGGTCCAGGCCAAGAAGACAGATTTGGTTTTAAATTTTAAATTCTGGAGTCGGATACTTTTTACAATATTTGCTGTTTATATTTCATATTTTATTCACAGATTTCAAAAAGTACATGAGGCACATTTAGAGTTAATTGTTAAAGTCATTTATTTTTTGATATTTGATATTTTTTTTATCATGTACATTTATTTAGGCTTTTTTTTGTAGAATTTCAAACATTTGTGGCTTATATTTTATTACTTCCATTAAATGAGCACAGAAAGCAGCAGAGCAGCAGCTTGAGCCACAGCAGAGAGAAACAGGGCCAAAGCGCCATCAAAGGTAAATCAGACGGGAAATAAAACATTAGTTATAATCGTAATAACGGCCTGACTGAGTTAACTACTGGTTTCTAAGCAACTGAGCCAAACGGTCAAAGTGCTGCTGTTGGGCGTCTATGGCTGATTGTGATTGTGAGCTCATTGTCCCAGTTGAATAGATTCTTATGAAAAACATTTGTCCAGCACACTGAAGGAATAAAAACACACACATATATTATACAATATTTAATAAACCAGCCTTTAGTCTGGAAGAACCTGCAGATTTGTAAAGTAATCTAATAAGAAATAACATAAGAAGGGTCGCTGCTTGTCTTCTCATTGTGTTTAACTTTAGTGTGAATCGGCCTAAACATGGTGATTCTAAATGTGTTTCCACTATGGAGGACAGTTGATCACAGTAGCTCCATCTGACTTTGGAGAAATGGACCCTGTGTATGACCTTCAACTGAAAGAGGGAAAGAGGAGCACAAGACCAGACAGCATGCGGTCCACATCCAGCTGGAGGCCTGACAACTGGGACCCACAAAGGGTCTGATTGGGAAATACTTCACTAAGTGGTTTGGTGCTGATTCAGGTAGCGGTGACGGACATGTAAAGCTGTTCAAATGCCAATCAAGCATTGTTTACCTTTGTTATGCTATACGGACAAGGAGGAATGAAGTTCCATCAGGGTTTGTGTGTCATGGTTTGGTCAATGTGAGCGGGAACATTACACCTGATATTTAAAGCAATGTGCCCTCTAATGGAGCTGCCTATCAAAGGCTGCACATCAAAATAGCATCGGATTGAATGAGCCCCAGCAGCTCGGGATGAATAGCTGAGGACACTGGGATGAATGAAAGGAGGGGAACCGATAAGACGACAGATGTAGATTTGTTCAATCAACATGCGGCCTCCTGTGACGGCCCGCACAATTGATCTTGTTCAGTTTGGAAGGCTTTGATGTGCATTTGATCTTTGGTTTATAATGGGGATCAGAGAGAAAGGCGCTCCAAAGCCAGATGAACCGGCAGCAGATCAAAGATGCAGGCGCTCACCTGACGCTCGCCGCACCAATAACAAAGGAGCAAACCTGTCTGCTGCCGACGCCTCACACACACAGGTGCTGCATCTGCACAGGCCGGCGACCAAATGTGCCGTGGATAGTTTCGCTGACACAAAGAGGTTTAGTGGGAGAACAAAACAAACTAAAGTATTTTATCCAAATCTACACCAGACACAAAATGATGTGGACAGCTTGGAAATGATTGGGTTTCTAAGGAGCCACTGTGAAACCTCAATGTTAGAGCCTATGTTGACCTATCACATGGCCAGAAGTATGTGGACACCTGAGTATACAGTAGTGTGTGTGTAATTCCATAACACACATTGTATCTGTGGTTGTTATGGAAGGTTATCAAGGTCATCTAAGGTCATTTTCTCATCTAATTCCTGTCTCTAACCCTTAAAAGTGCATCGTCATGTGACAACCTAGCGTTAATGTTGGTGATGTATGTTTATGTACAGTATGCACGTTACACAAGTGACTGAAACCAGATCATCCAGCTGTCCACTTGTGTCGTTTCTAAACTCCAACAAGCCAAAAGTGGAAAGGGACAGAGGTTAAACTTTACAGAGGAGGAGGAGGAGGAGGAGTTTCCACCTTTCAGTTGCTTCAAACATAATCGTGACAGTGACACAATAAGATACAATTATCCCAGGAAGGACGACCCCATGACCCCCAAACCCCCTCTCACTGACTTTGACTGCAGGGATCCTGATCTGGACTCTGGGTCCCTCACACATGGACTACACTCATCAACTTCTCTCCAGCTGGCACAGTAATGGCTGCAGATCTATAGAACAATTCTCTTTATGCCTGTATATCATTACAACACGGCTTCTGTTTAGGCTTGTTCCATCTTGGTGGAAGTATGAGCTCTTCTAAGAGAGCAACCAAAGCACATCATGAAGTTTCTCCTTTGGTTTGTGAATTTCTCTATTTGTTTTATTCTTTACTTCATAGTTTCTAAAATCTATTGGTTCTTGTTGTTAATGATGAAATGATCAACCTGTTGTCGTACCTGATGATGACGATGACGCCGTCAAACACATTGTAAGGGTTCCTCAGGTAGCTGAAGGAGCCGAACGCGGTGAGCTTGAGGATCATCTCCAAGGAGAACATGCTGGTGAAGACGATGTTGCAGATCTCCAGCACGTTGGTGAGCTCCTCTGGCTGACGGAGCAGGAGAGGAAGACGGGAGAAGACGGGGAGGCAGCAGAGGAGCCGTAGGGGAGAGAGAGGAGACGGTTAGGTTAGTGCACTCTGTGAGGAGGAGGAGGAGGAGGAGGAATAAAGGTCGACAAATGAGAGATGTGGGGGGAAGTTTTGAAGAGAAGCAAAGAGAGGAAGAGGAAGATTGAAGTGATGAAAGACGGAAATAGGAGAAAGGAGAGAGGAGGATAAGAAGGAGAGTGATGGAGGGAGGAGCAAATATAAAACATGTCTGTAAAATGACTCTCTCTCTCCCTCTCCCTCTCTCTCTCTCTCTCTCTCTCTCTCTCTCTCTCTCTCTCTCTCTCTCTCTCTCTCTCTCTCTCTCTCTCTCTCTCTCTCTCTCTCTCTCTCTCTCTCTCTCTCTCTCTCTCTCTCTCCCCCCGTCTGTCTTTCACCCACTTCTTCATCTCTTTTGTGTAGTTATCAGTCATTCCGCTCACTGCCGAGTGACGTTCCAAATTGATTGGTGGAAAGGGCAAGGAGGAGTGACACAATAGGTTCTGCACACACACACACACATACATACATACATACACACACACACACACACACACAGACCTGTGGTGCAAGTTGCAAGAATGCTACAGAAATAAGAGCCTGGCCAAGATAAGTATTCAAAGGTAAGAAAACATGAACCCAAGCCCTGCAGCACCTGCGGGGTTAATGTTAGCTATTAAACAACACGCCTCACCATCACACATGAGCGTCAACACTACTAAGCAACATGAGCCGAAAAACTTTCAATAATTATGAAAATAAGCAGGCAGGATGACTGACTGACTGACTCTCTCACACACACACACACACACACACACACACACACACACACACACACACACACACACACACACACACACACACACACACACACACACACACACACACACACACACACACACACACACACACACAGAAAGAGCTCTGCTGTAACTTCAGCGATGATGCTTCTGACATTTCAGTAGCCAAGACTCAATGGGGACTGTCTGTGTGTGTGTGTGTGTGTGTGTGTGTGTGTGTGTGTGTGTGTGTGTGTGTGTGTGTGTGTGTGTGTGTCTGTGCGCTGGTGTGTGTCTTTGTGCTTTGCGTGTGTAGGTGTGTGCGTGTTTGTCAGCACTAATGAGCATTTAGCCGTGTGGAAACAGGCTAATGATGCGGCTCCCACTGCTGACGGTTGACCGCACAGCCAAAAAGCGCCGACGGCCCCCGGGGGTGTCTGGGAAAAGATCTGAAGACGCAGAGACACACCTGCAGACACCAGCCCAGGTCAGTGTCACTCAGACAGTGTGATAAAACCCTGTACCCACTAGGGGGCGTTATTTATGAAATAACACTTGTAGCACTCTGTGGTTAATGGAAGTCCATCCATCCATCAGCTATCACCCCTTATAGGGTCACTGGGTCACAGGGTCGCCGGAGCCAATCCCAGCTGTCAAAGGGGCGAGGGTGGGGGCGGAGTCAGCCAGAACATTTGGAGTCCCCGTCACAAAATACAAATACAAACACGCTCTAATCCCCTGCTGAGTTTCACCAACACACAACAAACTGGTGCGCCTGAACGCACCGCAGGAGAGTCAGATCTGTAAAGTGACAGCAGCTGCCGGAAAACAAAGGGAACAGCGAGCTCCAGCAGTTTACATCCTTCAGTACGACCTGCACGCCGTCTCTCCATGTAACCGTCTAATGAAACAGAGTAGCTGCTTCTTCTTGGTGTAAAATGACTGGAAACTATTGTCATTTTACGGTTATTCCTTGTGCTAGATCTCTTTTCGTCTATCTGTCAATTGTCAGGAGTGTCGGTCACGCTGCTGCATTCTAAACTCCCGGGCAGCTGTTCAATTCTCTGACGTCCAGCTCTCTTTCCACTCCAGTGATCCATAACCTCTCAGTTTAACACCGCGAGCAGACTGCATTGTCCCTTACAAGGCAGCCAGAGCTGTGAGAAGTGCGTCCATTTTGTGGATGGCATGAAAATCCACTCAAGTCAAACATCTTCTTCTTCTTCTGCCAGGGCTCATAAAGTGCAGACTATCACTCCTGACTCCCAACATGAACAATGCGAGATATTCTGGTCTTTCTTCAGCAAAGTCGTCAACAATTTCCACTAAAATTTGAGCCAGAACTGTTTCAAAATGACATAAAGTGGGCGTGGCCTATATGGATGGACGCAGAGGGAAAGACTAACACTTCCAAAAATATTCCATCCAAAATCCAATGGTTGGTTGTGACGGACAGACGGACAGACGGACAGACAGACGGACGGACAGACGGACGGACGGCAGCCATGACACAACACGGTTGAGTGCAGGTGCAATAAGCTAACAAGTGAAAAATCTCCCAGTAACTATGGCAGCAGTATCACGTGACGTGTTGTGAAGCGTGTTGAAGATGAAGCCTGTAAAGAACCACATTTGGTTACCGACTGGTGTGTGTCATGACCAATCAGAGCCGTTCCATCAGCCCCAGCTTGCTCTGGTTGATCTCTGTTGTTTCAGAGATCAGATCACCTGAACAGGTGGAAGCACTCCAGATCAGAGCAGCCAGACTGATCAAGCCTCTGATATCACTGTTCAAACAGAGGGAGGCATGGCAAGCCTGTGTGTGTGTGTGTGTGTGTGTGTGTGTATACACAGCATGCAGAACAATTTGTTCAACCACAGACATTTAAATTCCTTATTTCCTCGCTGTTTAGGGGTAAAGTCTCTCTCTCTCTCTCTCTCTCGTTCTCTATTTTTAGCCGCCCCCGAGATGAGAGACGACCCACCACTGCGGCTGTGGCAGAAGTGCGTGGGCGATGGTACAGCGGAAGAGACAAATATTGATAGAGAGAGTAAGAATGCTACAGAGGAGAAAGACATGCAGCGGGGGGGGGGGGGGGGAGAAAGAGAGAGAGGGACAGGAGAGAGTGAGAGAGAGAGTGAGGGAGAGGAGAGAGTGAGAGAGAGAGAGTGAGGGAGAAAGAGAGGAAACTGGATGAAGTAAAAGGTGTGATCGCAGACAAAGGTGTCATAATGTTCGGTCTGACCTCATGGTGTCTGACCTCATGGTGTCTGACCTCATGGTGTCTGACCTCATGGTGTCTGACCTCATGGTGTCTGACCTCATGGTGTCTGATCTTGGTGTGTGACCTGTTGGCTGGAGATACACAGAAGTCTACCTAAGGAGAGCTGAAGCTGTCCCTACCTGCTCGTGGTGCTCTATGCCCATGCTGATGTGTTGATGAGGATGGCGATCATGATTCCTCGGTTGAAGTATTTGCTCTCCACGATGCCCCACAGCTTCCTGCTGGTGTTGTGCCACAGGTCCCTGCAGCGCTTTTTGGGATTACATCTCACGTCGCTCTTCTCACCCTCTGCGACCCCCGTTCCCTTCTTCATGCCACCGGGTTGCCCCTCCCCCTTGTCT
>NW_027466924.1:230000-235000 GCF_046128005.1 Genypterus blacodes
GTGCGTGTGTGTGTGGCTCTCTTTGTCTCTCCATCAGCTCAGGGACTGGATCAGCCCTGATATGAGCTGTGTGGTAAATTGTATTTAATAAAGAGGGGCACTCAGCCACTAAATAAAAAGTGATGAAGTGCAAAGCTTTTGACAGCTGCTGCCTGCCAAGTGTGTGTTAGACACCGGGCCACAGAAAACCAGGATCGTCACCATGGGGCCGCTTTAAAAAACAACTCATACTTACTTAGTTACGACTGTTACTGCCTTCATACACTCCTCTCTCCCAACCAAGAGCTCAAAGTTCACCTATCCCCTAGATCCGGTCCCTAACCACCAGCTGTTCCCTCCCTCATTCTTGGAGTGTCAACACAACACAAATTGCCTGCAAACCGATTATTTAAGTTCCTCTGAATCAGACACTTTGCCTCTAACAATGTTCAGAACCCTCAATTAATGTTTGAAGTCCTGCTTAGGTTCAGCATTGAGAGGCGCCGTTTCTGAGGTTTACAGCCGCATCCTGGACCTCGGGGACCAATCTAACTCTAACCTAAGGGCCACCTGGGAGGGTGAGCTTGTACTCTAACTAGAGACGGAGCGGTGGGAGGAAGTCATACGCGGACTACACACTGTCTCGTCCTTAGCTCATCCAGTTTAAGGTCACACAAGGGTCCACTGCTCCAGATCAAGACTGAATCTGAAATGTACCCAGACTTAGAGGACACATGTGATGGATGAAACCCACACTGCAATCTCAGCCACATGTGTTTCTTCTGCCCCAGCTTCCAGTTCACATTCAGGCTCTAATGCTGCCATTACATCAACATGGACCTGCTTCATACTGCCACACTATACTGTTCTGTCCTTCTGATTTAGAAACACCTGCCTGGAACACAACTGTGAGGAATGGAGCGTTCTTCTCTTGACTCGCTGCGACTCCAGAAGGGTTAAAGTAAACAAAAGACCTCCTGGAGGACAAACCGGAGCTGGTATCTTCCTCCTCCGCAGGATCAAGCCAGTCCTCATCCCGTGTTCCTCTCCTCCCTTGCTGGCTCCTTTCATCTCTATTCATCGGATGACTCCCTCCATCCCTTTGTGTTCGGCTCCTCGGCTCCATCCATCATCATAATAAGGCGCTCATCCGAGTCCCCCTGCATCCCTCAGCTTATCCTCCCTCTCTTCCTCTCGTCCATCTTTGCCCCATCTATCACGCCGCTGCATGATCCCCCTCTTCCCACCCTCCTTCATCTCTCCATCGCTCGGCCTTTTCTGCTTCTGTCTCGCAGGCTGTCACTCTTTTTCCTTTTTCTAGCCAATCCATCAGGAACGTAAAATGCAAATCATGTCCATGTTCCGTTTGTGTTTGCTCTTCACACACACACACACACACACACACACACAAGTAGCAAAACACTAAGTTGTGTATCATTCCAGGTCACCCTTCAGGTCATCTCGTGCCTGGAGCCTCTCACATTTCCCACATCTGCTCACCGGGCTTGACGTTGTGTTCAGATGAAGACAGGGGAAGAGGGCAGAACGCAGCAGAAGCCTCATTTACTCGAGCCATAAAATCCCGCTCACTTCTCTCCGTCCTCTCCAGAAGCACAGACTGCCTCCCTAAGGACACATATATATATATATATATATATATATATGTGTCCCTGCTATCTATGGATCCGCCATCAGAAAGATGCCAAGTATAGACTTCACACGCTTCATCGGAGCCAACCACCTGCTTCAAGAAGAATTGTTTGCATTGTTCATTGTGCAAATTTATGAGCAGTGAGTTGTTCTGGCAATTATATTCATAACAGAAGCAAAACAGTTTCAAGCAGCAGCACATTCCGCTTTGAGGGGCCTCCAAGCTTCTTGAGATGATTGTCTGCTCGGCCCAATTTAGACACAAAGAACAAAAGCAACAGGCGCTGATTATTCTCATCTACTGGAGTGGCGGGGCTGCTTTTCACAAAACACTTCAGCCAGGTGTAATCACTGTTACAGCCGTGATTACACGCCGCTGGGTTCTGACTCTCCGGATTGGAAGAGCCGAGCGCAGATGGGATGACTTCCTTCTTTTAAGGAGATTCAATCTCCATGTTTACTGGGAGAATGCATTTCGTCTGACGGACACATTTACAGGAGGGGAAGAAGCTGAGATGGAGTCACCACTGCATCCTGTCTGACATCTCTGAATGTGGAAGAGCTGATTTCAGCTCACGTCGCCTTTTGTTTCTCTCTTTCACAAAACAGAGCGAACTCCGCCTGACACACACACACACACACAAAACAGCTCAGCTGACTTACTCGGCACCCTGTTGATGGCTTTAAGAGGACGCAGCACCCTCACCGTCCTGATGGCTGTGAAGTTGACGTTCTGCAGGTCCAGGGAGTATTCAACCATCCTGGAGAACACACACACACACACACACACAACAGATGTTAAAACATGGCTGGGATCACAGAGTGCAATACATGTACAACAATACGCTGATAAGTGGCAACAACGGTCTCTTTACATGGAGGTTCACCTACAAATCAAACACCAATAATGCAGGAAAACCCTTTGACATCACACAAACGAGCGAGACGACCATGTTTACATCCCGGTCCTGCTGGAGGTGCTTGACAGCACAGAGGGGATGTATGTAAATGATCAATCAATTACTGATTTAGCACTGCTATGCATTTAATTAATTAAGAAATGATTGTTCTATAAGGTAGCTTGTTTATTATATACAAGTAATAGAAACACACACACAGCATGTTATATACTTTGTAATGAAGAAGATGAGGCAGGTAAGGGTGCCAATCAAGCCGCTGCAACTTTATTGATCCAAGAATACAACAACAGAGCTACATGCTGTCTGATTTATTTTTCATATTTATATTAAATGGACTGAACAGTTTATCCACTTATTCTACAATCTGCCTTGTCCAGGTGCCTACAACTTTAGTTTTCATTCTTTAACTTATGTGATTCTCTGCAGTTTTACAACCTGTCAAGACTTAAATCATGTCTGAAGTCAGTGTCTGGTGCAGGCAGAGGCCTGAACTCATCTTTCCACTAGCCATGCTGCTTCATCTTCTTCTTCTCCTCCTCCTCCTCCTTTCTTGGCCTTGCCCTCAGCCAGGGCCCTCTTAAAAGCCAACAGGACCTCCTGACACGCCTCCAAATGGGCCTCTGGCTCCCAGGCGTCATCTTCAGAGCAGTAGTCCTTCCAGCGCACCCTGTAGAGCACTTTCCCCTCCTCCACTTGCATGTCGATGATCTGCTCCAACTCGTACATGTTGTCGTCGTCCTCCTCCATCTCCTCCTCCGCCAGCTCGCTATCCGAGAGATCCATTCTCTCGGGTTCGGGCATGTTGAGTTGGCAGGCTCTCATGGCCTGCCGTGGCTTTTTCCGGTGGCCTCTCTCTGCCTTCTGGGTCTTCAGCCACTCTTTCAGAAGTTTGATTCCGGTGTCTAAAGTTTCTTCGGCCTTCGCACATAAACGTCAGCTGGTCGAGCTGCACCCTGGGCAGACTTTCGGAGATGCCACGGGAGCGAGTCTGGGGTCCAGACGCAGAAGCGGGGCTGCCGTTCAGGCGGGCGGCTGAGGCGCTGACACTGGAGCAGCGACGGCGGCGGCGGCCCTCTCCAAAGCTTTTTCAAGCTCCTTCTCCCGCTAAAGTTCCTGGTCCTTCACCCGGTTGGCTTTTCTGCTACAGCATGTGTCTCTAAAGCCGTATCCGCTCCGGCTCCTCCACGCTGCTCCGATCACCAGTTGTGGTCAGCTTGGATGAACAGCTCGTCAAAACCTCGACTTCGTTGGACAGTCCGCACGTAACCTGACGTGCCCGCATTCTCCACCATATGTGACATCATGAGAGGCTTTTCCTCTGGATGTCAGGTTCAGGCAGTGCACGGATGTCCAAATATGCAATCAAGAAGATTTTTACAACCAAACAGCTTTTAATTTCCACACTGGTCCATCCCAAAGGTTTAACACAAAGTGTCCTTGTTCCAGAAGGCAAAATCACCAGAAATCACGTCACCAGAAATAACAAGGTTTTACCTCCGGACCTCTCGGGCTTCGGACCTCTCGGGCTCGCTGTCAGTGTTTGTGACGTCTTGGTGATTAACGCCCTGATGTGCAACAGGTGTGGCGCATTGTCCACCATCTTCGTACTCTCGAGTGCCACCAACAGAGGGGGACACATCTCCCAATCAAGACCCAGCCTCTCGTGGTGTCCCAACGCACACACATTCACGCACACGCACACACACACACACACACACACACACACACACACACACACACACACACACACACACACACACACACACACACACACACAGTTGCATAGTCTGTGTTCTGCTTCGCTGAACCTAATTTGAATTAATGACCCTGCAATCATGTAGCTAATAAAGCGCAAACATAATGAGACACAGGAGTGTGTATGTCCTCCACAAACACACACTCACACACACACATTCACTTGTTTGCTTTACATGAATATGGATGTGTTTTAACTAACAAAGACAGTTTTCCATCATTTTGTCAGAAGTCACTCACAGAAGAGTGAGTGAGTGCAGTGAACCACCGCCTCCAAGACAAGCATCAAAGTATATTCTGCGTGTGAGTGTGTGTGTGTGTGTGTGTGTGTGTGTGTGTGTGTGTCTGTGTGTGTGTGTGTGTGTGTGTGTGTGTGTGTGTGTGTGTGTGTGTCTGTGTGTGTGTGTGTGTGTGTGTGAGAGAGAGAGAGAGAGAGAGAGAGAGAGAGAGAGAGAGAGAGAGAGAGAGAGAGAGAGAGAGAGAGAGAGAGAGAGAGAGAGAGAAATTAAACATCCACTCAGTAAAATGGAGCGGGAATAAGTGTGGAATAATGAGTGTTAGAGTTTTTGCTATCTGCCCTATTTCTGGCAAAGTCTTACAAGAGAAAACAAACTTTGGAAAATAACAGAGGAAGAAGAACAGAGTGAGCACTGAGGACAGAGAGGGAGAGAGAGAGAGAGAGAGAGAGAGAGGAAG
>NW_027466924.1:237500-310000 GCF_046128005.1 Genypterus blacodes
CTCATAATCCTTCAGTGTTTGGGATGCTGTAAGACTTTAATGAGCTATTGTTACACATCCATCTGTGTGTAGATGCTCATACACATGCCCCTATGCATGTGTGTGTGTGTGTGTGTGTGTGTGTGTGTGTGTGTGTGTGTGTGTTGGCAAAGATGGAAGCCAGCTGTCGCGCTTCAGTGGAAACTTCCAACATCGTCACCCTTGCGTTCTCAGCCTCTCTGTGGCTGAGCTCTTCACAATGCATGTACATGTGTCCTACCAGGTTAGATGTACACAATAAACACACAACGCACACACACAATGCACACAATAAACACGTTATTGTACACTAGAAACCTGCTTTATGTAGAACTAACTAGAACTTATGTAGAACTAAAACAAGCCAACAAGGGGGGGGGGTTGACATTCCATCATGCTGTGCTGACCAGGTTTGTTTACGGGGGGAAGGTGAGGTGAGGACAGATTAAGACCCCCAAACCGGCCCTGGACATAATCCTCTCTGGTGTCCAAGCCCTGGCCTCTATGTGGCCCTGACACACACAGGGACACGGCACACTGCGTGGTCCCTGAGTCACTGAAGAAGAGAAGCAGGGCACTTCATCCGTAGAAAGAAAGACAGAAGAATGGAAGAAGAATATAAATCAAAGCGAGTGTTATTATCATCAGTTGCCATGGAAGCATTTGATGGCAGGATTGTTGCCTCAGGTATCAGTGGATGGTCGTCATCAGACACATTGTCACCAGCTGCGTACATGCAGGTCCCCCTCAGCACACACACACACACACACACACACACACACACACACACACACACACACACACACACACACACACAGCACGTCAATCAGCTGCAGTTTGCCTGAAGCTCCTTGTTTAATTAGCACTTTGATTTGATGGTTTGCTTGTTTTCACCGCTTTTTTATCCCCGAGGGAAAATCAATACCGTCCTCATCAGGTTCACTTCTCTCTGCATGTTATTCCCACTTTTTACTCACAATTTGGAACGACCCATTGACAATCCGTCTGCTCAGGAGCGAGGTCGGCTGCGTGCTGCGTGCTGCGTGCCACTGTGGCGCCCGCAGCCGAAACATCGCCCAAACATCCATACATCCTCCCTGACTCAACTCAACACGCCCCCCCCCCCCCACCTCCACCACATCATGTGATCACTCAGATGATTGACAGTTTTCTCTCTGTGCTGTGATCTTATTGATTTGTGTACAACATATTAAGAGGAAGTACACTTAGTATATACAGTACACACACACACACACACACACGCAGGGTTTATAGCATTGGAAGTTGTGAATTGTAAAATGTGCAATGGAAACACTGAAATATCCCAGAACAGGTTTTATGCTGACTGGAGGTGGATTTTGTAGCGAGTGAATAGGGGAGCTTTGTGATTGACGGTGCTCCATTTCCTGCTTTGGGCTAACAGACTGACAGATGTGGATAGAAGAATGCTGTGGGGTCGGCAAAGAAGAGACCCTACCTGAATCTAATCGGAGAAAAAGAAGAAATGGCTGAATTAGATGGAAAGAAACGGAACAAACGCAAGAATTCATCCGGCGCTGCAAAGACGCTCTGAATGGAAACAACCAGATGTTTCCTCACTGAACAATGACCTGCAGACACGGGATTCATCTGTCTGTCTGTCTGTCTGTCTGTCTGGCTACTGCTGACGATGACGAGCAAAGGAACTTCCTCATCCGTGGGCAAACCACAAGTATCTACCAAGGGGTCAAAGTGTTTACCGCCGGGTCGCCCTTGGTGCTGCAGTGTAAAGAGTGTTAGAGTGTGTTACTGCGAGCACAGAACTAAGAGCAGCAGCGGTGTGTGTAGTAACCACTCACCAGGTGTGAGGATGAAGAGGCAGAGCACAGCTTCTCTAGGGCCTTTGGGCTCTCCATAAGAGTTTTGGCGGTGACTTTTATCTATTTCAACAGTGATCCAGTTTGTTTGTGCAATCCTTTGGTCACTTCCTGTTCAGCATGAGCTTTTGTAAACACAGGGGCAGGGTTGAGGATGAAGATGAGTGAAGTTCTGAGCTTGCAGCCAATGAGGTGAGCAACATTAGGAACAACCAACACATGCCTCGTGAAGGTGTTGCTACAAACACACACACACATACACACACACACACACACACACACACACACACACACACACACACACACACACACACACACACACACCTTCCCTGAACCAAGTAACTGCAGATCTTTTGGCATTCGAGTCTCTTTTCTTCATGATTTATGAAGTAAAAATCTTTCAGCACTACAAAGTTCTGATTTGGTTTGGTTCTGTTCTCCCGTGAGGACTGCAACTAGCAACTTGCCGGCTTGTGAGCAATCTGCAGCCAGGAGAAGCCAGGCACGTCTGTGGAACACTCAGAGGCGACCCAGCGAGTGTGTTAAGACAAACCTATACGGATAAGAAATATGCAAATTAACAAGCCATGGTATTGCTTTCCTAATACGCCATGATGTTCTCTCCCGTCTCGCTGGTATTGCTAATATATTACATCCGTGCTCTTCGGAGCGTCTTGGCTTCCTCTCCCGCTCCCTCTGCTGAGGGTTGCAGACAGACAGAGGAACGAGCGGGGAGGGAGGAGGAGCTGAGAGAATGAATGGACCCTGAGAGAGGAGGTGTGAAGCCAGGTCTGCGCTAACAGATAGCCTTTCCAATGCTACCCCAGATGACAGACTGTTACAAAGGGACACACACACACACACACACACACACACACACACACACACACACACACACACACACACATTACAATATAGTGACACGTACTCACACTAACGCATCCATGTGAACACACAGAATTTCAAGAGCCGCTGTGAGGAGTACAGAGGAAGTGAAGGAGCCTCGGAGGAAAACACGATGGGATATGTGGCGTTAGCGGCAAAGGATTGTTTAGAAGTGAAGGAGTAAGAGAGGAGGTGACTCACTAAAAGCCTCCAAACAAGACCCAGCAGACATTTTAAGCAAACGTCACAGAGTCAGGAAATGTAGACGCTAACTCGGTCACTGGAGTAGGTGTTAGCTATGTGCTAGCATTATGGTGAAGCCATTCATGGAACCTCTAAAAGCTCCTCTAGTTTAGTTAGAGTCACATATTCACACTATTGGCTCAGAAATATGTTCCTATGACCTTTGACCTTGAACCTCTATCCTATAGTAACTCTGACCTTTGACTCTCCGAACCCTCTGCATGTTGTCATAGATCTCTATCCTATAGTAACTCTGACCTTTGACCCTGAACCCTCTGCATGTTGTCATAGATCTCTATCCTATAGTTACCCTGACCTTTGACCCTGAACCCTCTGCATGTTGTCATAGATCTCTATCCTATAGTAACCCTGACCTTTGACCCTGAACCCTCTGCATGTTGTCATAGATCTCTATCCTATAGTAACCCCTGGTGCCTCCTCCCATCCTTCTGCAGCTCATGTAGCTGAGAGAGTGTTGTGGAGATTGAAGGATCCATAATGGTTCCTTCAAAGGTCTCTGGTCCTGGTAAGTAAACACCAAATAACACCACCACGCCAAACCTGTGTGTCACTACCCTGCCGTTACCAGAGCAACCACACCTCATCCTTTACTCGTGAACAACAGGCATTCATAGATGCATTTGCGTTTCCGTGCTTAAAAACACTTGTGTGTTACATCTGTACGATACAAGCCTCCAATCTCGTCACGCAGGAGAAGAAGAAGCCATCGTGATTGCCGACGGCGGTGTCACCAACTAAAGGACCCCCCCCCTCTCTCTCTCTGTGGTGGTGAGAGAAAGTGACGCAGAGCACCAACAAATTAAGATCAGCGTCACTCAGTGGGAATAATGTTATTACTGCGACGGCGTGGCCAAGAGCAGCTGTATCTGTAATAAGCACTCATGAGCTCAGAGCGGGGCGAGCCAGGTATCCTATGGCTCCGGCTCTGTGCTGCTGCTACACATCAACTTCCCCTCCGCTGCCTTGGCTGTCAGTGAGAGCATTAAAGTGTGACAGCTCAGAGGGAAGGATGAGGAAAGGAAAGGAGCAGAGCAACAAAGGCTTCACTGGAGTTCATTGTGTTGCATTATTACACAATGAACTCACAAACAAGACGGCGTTTTAACTCTAAACAGAGATTCCCTCAGAACTCATGCATGAACACCAAGAATAGAATTACTATTAAGAACTGACGAATGTTTAAAGATCAAGGCACAAAGTCCTGATATGGACTCATTGTGACTTAGGTTCCATTGAGTGATATTATAGACTAAAGCATGTAAACACAGCACGTCTTTGCCTTACAGTTCTACTTTAGATGAATACTTGAAGGACTTGAACAGGTGCATTCTGGGGTTTGAGGTTTGAGGTCTGTGGCGTGGAGCTTGTGCTTCTCCCCATCCTTCTCCCGCCGCTCGCACACTGCTCCTGTTTGCAGCCTGTTAGTTCCTGGGGAGGGGGTGTAACGTTTTGTCACGGCCCCCCACGGTTGCCGCTACGCTCCCCGCATGTGGCGGATGTGGGGCTGGGGAGTAATGGGTAGAGTGACGCTGTCTGTCTGCCACGCACACCCTGAGTGCCATGGTTTGGTTAGAGGAGACAAAAGGCCTCCGTGGCTCCCACTTAGGAGACGCAGTGAGTGAACCAAGGGGAGAAAACAGGCTGCGACGGAGGATTGAGGGGACAAAAGATACAAGTTGAGGGGAGAAGGAGATGGCAGCAGCATCAGACGCCTCAGAGCCAGAGGAGTGTGAGCGTGACAGTGTGTCCTCCTGGAACATCAAGGGAGTCAAGAAACCACGACAGCGAAAGAGGGGGAGACTCGCCTTCCCCAGAGGGAGGAGGAGGAGTGAAGAGTGAGAGCAAGAAGCAGAGGAGAGAGGATGGAGGAAGGATTACACCTCCAATCAAACACAACAGTCCAAAATGCCATCCATCCATTTTACACAGCGAATCCGGGTTTGGCTAAGAATCTCCCTTCCTTCCTCCTTTCCTCCCTTCCTTCCGTCCTGCCTTCCTTCCATCTTTCTCACCTTCCTTCCTTCCTTTTTCCCTTCCTTCCTTCCTTCCTTCCTTCCTTCCTTCCATCTTTCTCACCTTCCTTCCTTCCCTTCTTACTTCCTTCCTTCCTGCCTTCTTTCCTTCCTTCCTTCCTGCTTTGATTCCTCACAATCACATGCAGGTTTAAACTGCACCTATCCAGGGATTAATGTGATGGATGGAATGTTGCATGCTCACCGTGATGCGATTCCAATCAGCAGAGACTGAAGTGTGCCCTCTAAAACCTGGATGACACTGCACTCAGAACCAGAACACGTTACAGCTTCACATTCCACTGCAACTGGAACTAATCAAACTAGGTTTACTCATAGATACAAAATGATCCGACTGTAAATGGATTTCTAAAGTGAGTGTCTGAGGAGTGCTGTCTGCTCTTCCTCCATGGGCAGACTCACCTCCGTATACTCCAGCTGATTCTGTGTGTGTGCAGCTTGATTTCATGGCAGAAAGGAGGAAAGTGGCACATTTGAATAAGTAAAGCTGTCAGGTTACAAGCTGTACAGATCTGTCGAAGTCCTTCTACTAACGCTTTAGCACAGAGGAATATGAGAAACCAGACGCGCTTCCTTCTTCTGACTGCGGCATGACTGCGGCATTGTGGGAAGCGAGCGCACTCCTGCAGCGCCCCGGTTTGAGGGCACGCCGTGTCAAGATGTGAGGAATGCAGAGGCGCTGTATGGTAATGCAGCAGGCCCACTGGAGATCAGCACTGTCTGGAAATGTTAGCGTGTCCTCCTGTGACCAAAGCCAGCCGAGTCCCTGAGCCGCGGCTGTGGAGTTGGCAAACTCCTGCATTTTCTCACACGCCAAGGACAGCCACATAATTAGCTGGGGTTGATAAGGGGGGAGTCTCTGAGGACTTGTTAATGACTCACTAAAGGGACTGGGAGAGGATTTAAAGCACTGCTAAGGTCACAAAGTCCAAGCTGATAAGTCAGCCAGAGAGGGATCTGTTCTAAAGTTTCAGTGTCTCGGCTCTATAGGCTGGGAGTCTGGTGAAGGATACATGTGAACGTTTCCTGTTTGTGTCATTGTGTCAGAACATGTGTCCTCCTCCTGGTTCTGCCTGATCTCCTCTTTCTTTCTTTCTTTCTTTCTTTCTTTCTTTCTTTCTTTCTTTCTTTCTTTCTTTCTCTGCCTTTGGTGTTCAGTTGTATGCAGAGTTGGTAGAATTCTTTGAAGTTGAGAGCTTTAGGTGCATTTTCTCTCTCTCCGTCTCTCTCTGTCTCTCTGTCACTCTGTCTCTCTGTCCCTGTCTCTGTCTCTGTCTCTCTCTCTCTCTCTCTCTGTCTCTCTGTCTCTCCATCTCTCTCTCTCTCTCTTCTCTCTCTCTCTCTCTCTCTCTCTCTCTCTCTCTCTCTCTCTCTCTCTCTCTCTCTCTCTCTCTCTCTCTCTCTCTCTCTCTCTCTGTCTCTCTGTCTCTCAGTCTCTCTCTCCATCTCTCTCGCTCTCTCTCTCTTCTCTGTCTCTCTCTCTCTCTCTCTCTCTCTCTCTCTCTCTCTGTTCTCTCTCTCTCTCTCTCTCTCTCTCTGTCTCTCTCTCTCTGTCTCTCTCTCCGTCTCTCTCTCTCTCTCTCCATCTCTCTCTCTCTCTCTCTCTCTCTCTCTCTCCATCTCTCTCTCTCTCTCTGTCTCTCTCTCTCCATCTCTCTCTCTCTCTCTCTCTTCTCTCTCTTCTCTCTCTCTCTCTCTCTCTGTCTCTCTCTCTCTCTGTCTCTCTCTCTCTCCGTCTCTCTCTCTCTCTCTCTCTCTCCATCTCTCTCTCTCTCTCTCTCTCTCTCTCTGTCTCTCTCTCTCTCTCTGTCTCTCTCTCTCTCTCTCTCTCTCTCTCTCTCTCTCTCTCTCGTCTCTCTCTGTCTCTCTGTCTCTCTCTCTCTCTCTCTCTCTCTCTCTCTCTCTCTCTCTCTCCCTCTCTCTCCCTCTCTCTCTCTCTCTCTGTCTCTGTCTCTCGGTTCAGCGGTTCCAGCCCGATTACACGGCGCTGTGTTATTGTCAGTCAAGTCCCGCGTGAAAGCCAACGAATGTCAACATGTTAATATTTAACCACGTGTTACATTTTTAACACACAGCGCAATCAGCCGAGTGTTGAGGCACGAAGCATTGTGAAGAGACAGGGAGACAAAAGAAGAAAGAAAAAAAAGGGATTTGGGGCTTTTTAAAAACTGCAGCTGTATTTCCCTCATGCAGCACCAAACACATTAATAACATCTGCTGTTGGACTTAGCCAATATGCTAATGATTCCATTATTCAGAGCAATGCTAGAATTGAACCACCTGCCATACTGAGCGGCTGGAATTTATTTAGCAGCAGAGAGCATTTATTACATTTTCACAAAATATGTAAATGACCTGAAGGGCGTTTCAGCCAAATTGAGCCTACAAAGCTCAGTGGGTAATCTACACTTAGACCACGTTTCCTGCAATGAATCTATTGCCATTTAACAGCGGCCCTGACATTTATCAATATGGCATTTTCCTCCTCGCTCCCTCAATTTGTACCATAGCTTGTTTTAATCCAGTGCCATCAATCAAACACATTTTCTGAGGAAACGAAGCCCTTTACTTCCTGCTCCCGCCTTGATCTCTTGAGTAGCAACAGCATGACAAATAAGGGACAGAGAAACAAAGGCTACTCACCCCGCCATGACGATAAAGAAATCCAGCCGGTTCCACGTGTCGCCGAGGTAACAACGACGACCGAAGATTCCCAGGGCCACCATCTTCACCACCATCTCCAGAGCAAAGAAGATGTAGATGAAAGCGTCGAACGCCTGGCAGAGGCGCACAGGAGGTAAAGAGAAGCAGAGTGGAGGAGAGAGGAAGGGAACAAGTTAGAGAGGAGAGAAGGCAGAGAGCTAAGACCTCCAAGGTTTCACTCAGAGTCGCCATCTGACCGGTAGACCTTGACTGATGTGTGTTTGATAGGAATGTACCTGTGTGATGTCTGTGCTACATGCTGAGGTTACATTCTCACAGAACAGACCAAGGTACTCGAATTTGTGTTTGCTTTGAATTTCATGTGATGGTCCAATGACATATGGAGCACTTTATACCTTTATACCGATACAAGCAAAGTTGTTGGCAAAGTGTTAACAGAATGGGTTTGGTCTCTACCCTGGGCCCCCCTCTGACCAGGTTTGACCAATCAGATCAATGTGCTTTACGTTTCCAAGTTGGGTTTATCCTAATCCACCAACCATAAGTGCCATGAAGCAAGGCAGCGCCCCCACCGGACACAAGCCCCAGTCAAGATGCTTAATGAGAGGGGATTGGCCACAGTAGGATGCATGTATGCAGCTGCAGTGTCTTACATCGCACTATGGAGAAATACTCAAGAGTATTGTGTGAATGTAGAACATACTAGATTCAGACTGTTACCCGGGTAACCCAAGACCCAAGAGTTTCTCTCCCATCCTTTCCCAGCTTGCCTCCATCCATCTCTAGGTCTCATTTCTGATCTCTTTCCCCTTGATCTCTCTTTTCCTTTCCTCCCTCCTTCATCTTACCTTTTCACCCCCCCCTCCCTGCTGGATCTAAATGAAGGGTAACGGAAGATAATTTGTTTGAACAGTAATCACAGTTAAGCTGCACACGGACCACCTACCCCGCTCTCTCCCTGCTTTAATCACGCATCTAATTATAGGACGAAGAAGAAGAGAAATCTAAATAAATCAAAGATCTGTGCGTGCTAATGTGCGTTATTGCTGTTCCCAGCAAACAGCCCAGATTAGCTGTCGTTCCTCCGTGCGTGCGTGCGTGCGGAGGATTAAAGATGAACTGGTGTGCTTGGTGTTGCCTGTAATTTGATTTTCACAGGAAGCACTGCAGGCATCTCCATCTGAGGCTGAAGCTTCAATGTGAAACGTTGCTTGGCACTGGAGCGCTGCCAAACAGAATCATCAGTCGGGCGGAGCAAAGATGTCTCAGCGGCTACATGAGGCCCAAATGTGGGTTTGCTTTTCAGGGACTATATTTGACTGTGCACGCATAATAATGTGCTGAGGCGCCGACATCTCCAAAACTTTCCCTACATCTTTAGCCGGGCCTCAGCCGGGCCTCAGCCGGCCACGTTTGCTTGCTGAAGTCACGTCCCGTAATGTCAGCGGTGTGGAGAGACGCCACGCTGGCTTACTAATGCAGCCGGAACGGGCACAGATGGCAACTTTGACCTTTATCAAACAGGAGAGATGGACGAGGTGCTACCTTCTGCAAAGTTCACTGACCCAAGAGAGATGAAGACTTCAGCCAAATGTCGAAAACCTTCCTCTCTCTGACATTTCTGCAGGTCTCCCTCCAACATGTGACTCTCTGTTTCGTCGTCACGTACTAACTTCCGTATGTCCGGCTTTTCCTTTTTCAGTTCTGGGCTTTTTTGCCGTCTCCATGGACACAACGGAGTTGTTGGCTGGTATGCACAATGCAAAACTATTTCTTTTTGTAGGTGAGCTGGGGGTTCGATGCTGAGCTGACAGAAACACAACACAACAACATCCTACAAATACACAATATTCTTCACAGTTAAGGTTTTGTAGCCTGACCGATCACACAAACTTGTCTCTCGCCTACCTATAAGAGGAAAATTGACTATTTTCTTTCCTTACTTTGTATGAATGAGTCCTTGCCTCAACACCACATGAGCTTGTCTCTGAAAAAGGTTGATGACCTCAAACCTAAGAGTGACTGAGATTGATTGAGTCACTTATGCTGTTTTCAGGCATCGTGAATAACTGGTTAGTACCAAATTTAGAACTTAGAAATTGCAAATGAATGGCCGCCCGAGTTATATTTACGAGGAGATCAGTGGTGATCATCCAATCTGACGTTACGCTCACAGGCACAACTGCAGTGTTGTTGTACGTTAAGACAAAGAGCTTGCATGCAGAGTTCCAGCGCCGGCTGCTGATGAGTGCAGACTGAAGCTCCTCACAGAGTGGAGCTCCGGACACTTTAAGCTCCGTGTCCTCGCTGTCTATTAACTGGCCGAGCTCACAGAGGTCTTTAAGTCTACATTTGTTAGAGCTTATAGATTGTGCTGCTAAGGCACCATTGAAATCAGACTATTGAACAACGGATTTTCTGAGAGGAGTGTATCGACTGAGGCGCTGCAGCCCAGTAAATCCATGCTAATACAGAATGGGCTGTATAGATACTTGGAGGAGGAATTCTATTAAGTCCAACTCGCCAGTCACCTCCCCCTGGGAGGCAAATCAATCTTTCAAGTGTGTACATGTGTGTGCATGTGTGCATGTGTCGGCTGTTACATGTTGAGTGCAAGTGTGTGTGTGTGTGGATGAGGATGATGCCAGAGTGACTCAACAGGCACTTTGCCCCAGCAGACATACTGTATGTGCACACACACAAAGCATCACACCCACTCCAACCGCCTTCGACGCGAGCACGACGGGACTCCAGATGCCCGATGATGAGGGGAGCTGCCGCATGTGAGATAGCCGCGCTCGCTACGGCGCAAAGGCCGCACGGGTCACAGCGAGGGGTTAAAGCGCCAGCATGCAGCGGAGAACGAGAGGAAGGGAAGAGAAGCAAAGAGGACGGAAAGAGAAGAATCCTCAAATTAATGTCAACATGCATCTGTGCAAGTATGTGTGTGTTTGCATATCAATGCATTCAAGTGTGTGTGTGTGTGCGTGTGCGTGTGCGTGTGCGTGTGCGTGTGGGTGTGTGTACCTGCAGTATTTGGCACCGGTCCGAGGAGCAGTCGATGTTCTCGCAGGGTTGGTACATGCCCAGGGTCACGCAGTTTAACAGGATCACCATCATGCTCACACGCTCGAACCACGTGGACACACAGCGCGTTAAGGAGAACAACGGATACACACACTCACACAAACACACACATTTCATGAAGATTTCGCTCTCACCTAAAGAAGAAGAAGAAATTTAAATACAGTTCAATCCTCTATTTAAACTCTTAGTCACACACACACACACACACACACACACACACACAGATACGTGTAGATAAACTGGAATAGACATCGATACCCAAGATTATCTGAACAAATATCAGTCAAGACCAGAATGTATTATTTAGAAGTCTTTAAATGGAAGGAGAGACTTCGGTTCCAAAGCTTTTACTGAGCTCAGAACAAACAAGTGGGGAATTATAGATCATTTATTTTTTATCAAGCAGAGGAGATGAATAGAGATCAATAAGGAGTTCAGCTCCCTTCTCTGACTGAAACATGACCTCATCATAGAAAACACACAGAACCAAGAGGCCCTAAGGTGGAGGGCGAGGCGGCACATGCATGACATCACCATCACCATGACATCACTGTGATCTACGGACAGAACATCAAGCTGACCGCACGATCTGTCCCTCAACCGGAAACAGGAAGTCCATGTTTGGCTGTATAGTCGAGTATGCACAGAACTGAACTCTTTCATTTGCACCCAATCAGCTCACTTCTGACTGAGCGGGAGATTTCCAGGAGGCAAACGTCTTAAAATAAAAAGCGTGAGAGGAAATTCAGATGAAATATGGCCGCTTCCTTTTGATCTGCACGCAATAACGCAACACGGTTTGAAGGTTCAGAGTCTGCAGACGTCTTCACCGTCTCGTCTCCACCTGTCAGGATCGATGAATCATTAATGAGAACTTAGATTATGTAGAATAGGTTTGGCTCTAAGAAAGACAGCATCCATGGGTGAGGAGGCACATTTATATCCACTTCCTGTGTGGTTTGGTTTATTTCCTAGGGACTCGTAACAGTAACAGAGCGTGGAAGTGTGTCTGCAAAACCTCAATTGGAACACTTTGGCATGAGTGGAAGTGGAGCTATTTTTGGAGCTATTTCAGCGTGAATGCGACTGTTAGACGTGTTGACTGCACACACACCTAAACACCTCCACATGACGGCATATTAACATTTAGACTGAAGTGGTTTGAAAAATAACAAAGGCCAGAACAAATGAGCCGTGTCGTCAAACTGCAGTCTGGTTTCCAGCCGTGGTGTTTCTGAGAGCAGGAGTGTGTGTTCTTCAGCTGTGTGATGTTAAAAGGTGACATATTCATCTTTTAATGACACTGTCAAAGTGTCAGAACTCGAGTTTTGATGCCTTTAGAAACGCATCCAGCTGAGACTTTGTTCCATTTGGTCCATGGTGACGTCGACATGTAACCAAGTACAGTAGAAGCTCGCCTCGGACCTTGCGTCTGCGTTTCACAGTCTGTGGGCCGTGGCTGCAGTGTAATGAGCAGCTGGTTTCACTCAGTGTGCAGAGTGGTGTTGGAACATCATCATTATCAACACCCTGGAAGAAGATAAGAACATGAGAATCCCTGTGATCTTGATCTTGATGCACAAAGAGCCAAACCTGAAGGCAGAGCTCTGAATTCACCCAGCAATTTACGCTCCAACTCCCGCCTGTGTTCATGAGCTCTGGGGTAGCGACTGAAAGAATGAGATCACTTGGTGATGAGGAGTTCATTCACATTGGAAGGAGGTGGCTGGGTAGTTTGGGCTTTTGATGGAGAATCCTAAGAGGACCACAGGAAGAAGCAGAATCCACCGGAGGGGTGGGGTTATACTGACACATCCAACCAGAGGAGGAGCTGGAGGACCTAGATAGGAAGCAGGAAATGTCTAATTTGTTTCCTTTAAAGCCTTGTAGACATTAACTCTGCCCATAATTCACCTAATAGGAAGCAAAATAAAATACAAGTCAACCCTGCTGAGCTTTAAGCTATTGTGCAGTGGACTCAACACACACGCACACACACACACACACAGAGGTGAATTCAGCTAGCCAGCTGTCAGCTGGTGTTGGAACGCATAACTGCTCCATAAATGAGACCTTGTTTTGGCAGCTAAGTGCCCAAGACGCCTCCAGAAGAAGCAACGCAAACCCCAGAAAGCTGTCTTTAACTTAACGTACACGAGCCGGATACTTTCTAATACTTTCCTTCCTCCGTTTGCGCCAACAAATCAAAACAAATGAAGGAAAAGTGAGAAGAGGTCAAAGTCAGTTCGATGGTGGCGGTTAATAAAAAGGCGTGGCCTTCTGAAGAGAGTGGCCGCCTGATCCCATAAGCCTAGAACATAGAATCTGTTCAAAACGTCACCAGTGAGCTTTTAACCACTTTGATGCCCCTCGGCTGGCTGGCGTCCTCTCTGTGACTGTGTGGAGGCGTGGCTAGCAGCTGTACGGATCCATATGAGCAGGTTAACGCCAGAGCCGGACAGCAGGTGTGTTGCTGCGGTGCGAGCATGCGACGCTGCCAGATGGGACCAGACAGAATCCACATAAATATTCAATCGTCCACATGCTTCTCTTGCCCCTACCTGAACCTTCCCACAAAGAGATGTGCTGGAGATATCACAGCTCGGATAAAGATAGCATGTGAGTGGGCAAAACAAACACACACACACACACACACACACACACACACACAAACACACAAACACACACAGACACCACCTCAAACACAAACACCCACTCACACACGAGATGAAGAACACATGGAGATGCGCACACGTGCAAGTGCAAGAACGCCGGCGTCTCTGTCCTGCTGCACTCACACTCGCCCACCTGCACACATTCACACGCTCACACACACTGCAGTAAGTTTCACATTTAATCAAATATTAAATCACTGCGTGTGTATGTGTGTGTGTGTGTGTCAGCTGACGGGGCTCATTCAAAGGAAAGGTTCTGCCCTGCAGGGAGCCGCGTTTAATCTGGATGATCTGTAAAATAGACGAGGTTAGGAGGCAAGGTTTGTGATCTTACACTCATGTATCCAGCCTCACACACTCGCCACACTGCCAAACCGGCGTCACACACGACGCTTAAGACTGCAAGATGCATGTTTGATTGGTTCCTAAGGCTCTAAAGACAAACAGCTGACAAAAACACAGATTTCACATCGCTAATCGGTTAGAACCCGACGAAGAAAGGAATTCACAAATGTGTCATAACTCCACAGGCATGCACGCACACACACACGCACACACACACACACACACACACACACACACACACACACACACACACACACACACACACACACACACACACACACACATTTGCCATTGAAGCTCTTTCCCATAGCCGGTAGCCTTTCCTAACGAGCACACAGGCATCGTCGGCTCTGCAGGCCCAGCGTCTTAAAGCTCAGGCGTTGTTATTGTAAAAAATGTGGCCGGATGAAAGCGCAAGGTCAGCGCATTTTTATTTGTCTGTCTGTCTGTCTGTCTGTCTGTGGCCTGATATCTGGGGCACGTCCAGCACTGGAGAGAGTTTGACCCACAGGCTCTGCCACATCTCCAGAGCTACACTGGGGTTAAACATGCATCACATCCTAAATGGAAATAGGATTTTCTACTGACATTGATTTGGGCTTAATCAAACCCAATCAAGGAGAATGGAACCAAAAACCTCAAGCTGTCCACTAAGAGATGTGTGCGGAGAAAATGAAAGTCTGGATGTGAGACCAGTCCGGGTCTTCAGGGGTCTTCAGGGTTTCTCCACACCTGAAGCAGAAGGTAGCATCAGCTTCCTGAGGTCGTGATGAGGTCGTCTCATAGTAACAGTGAGCAGAGATCCAGTACATAAATAAACACTCTCCACTTCTTAGGTTCTGGTTGATCTTGATTAGCTTTACTTCAAGGAATCCATTCCTACACAAACAAACGGCCGACAGCGAACAAATCCAAACTCTTTAAACGGCCGGAGAACGATCAGAGGGCGGCGCAGACGATTTCCCAAAAGACTGAGATGTGCCTGAAGCCTCAGCATGGCAGAGCTTCAAAGAGCTGCAGGCTGGAAGTGTGAGGCAGCAGGAAACCAATGAACTCTCAATACTTCACCGCATGGAGCCACCGACCATCTCTCTCTCTCTCTGTCTCTCTCTCTCCTTCTCTCCCTCCCTCTGTCTCTCTCGCCCTCTTTTTTGGTTTCCGAAGAGATTTGCGGGAGGCAAACGACCTGCAATTTCCATAGCAACCGATGGATTATCAAATGAAGTAAACAGTCACGGAGAGCGAGGGGGGGGGGGGGGGGAGACACGACAGACGCGGACGGGCGAGGGCGAGGGAGAGGGAGGTTCTCTTGGCTCAGGGCGAGAAAATGTATTTTTAATTGTGTGTTAAATTTCCACTGCCACGGCTGAGATGTGAGGAGGAGGAGGAGGAGGAGCAGACACAGTTATGAGTTTAGAAGTAGACACTGAAAAATACAGAACACTTCAAAGGAAATCACCAAGTGTGACTGATCAGAAATCAAGTATGGAAGAATTTTCAAGAAGAAGGAATTTTACTGGCAAAGATTTTAGACATTTTCTCCCTTCGTCTATTAAGATCTTTGAAAACATGTGAAGTTATTTTGTACCATTACTAAATCCCTAAACTCTATGGGGTTTGGGCCCAAACCCTGCGGCTAGAACCGGCTGAGACCTGAACCGGGCCCAGGATTCTCATCAGCAAAATAATGCTTCATCTACATGGTTACTGAAAGGTAAGATCCTGTTCCACCTGAGGCAAACATTGATTCTGCTTGGCGATCAGGATGCATCAGACGCAGGCCCGGTGGGTCTGGGACCTGAAAGCCTTAGACCTGGACTGGACTGGGGCTCAGGGTGCCTTCATCAGATAACAACATATCCACATACTGAGAGGATATTCTCACACACCTTTTGAGTAAATGAGGAGTTGTTAACGTGCGACTGTTAATACATGAGGTAAGAAAGGAAGGAGAAAGGAACCGACTGCTCGCTCACTCGCTCACTCACTCACTCACTCACTCGCTCGCTCGCTCGCTCACTCACTCACTCACTCACTCACTCACTCACTCACTCACTCACTCACTCGCTCAGTTAGCAAGGAATCAGAATGCTGCTTTCTCTGCACTTTCCCTCGCTCTAACACTATTGAATGCTTTACTCTCCTTTGGTCCTCCTCCTCTTCCTCTCTGTAACTTTAAGATCCCAACAACCCGAGCGTCCGTCAGCTCTTTCTCTTTCTCTCTCTCTTTCTTGGAATTTTTCCGTCAGACGATCTTTGAGCCAACACAGCTGAATGGATAAAAGGAGCGTGAAGTGCGAGCGTGTGTGTGTGTGTGATGGCATGCACGTGTGTGTGTGTGTGTGTGTGTGTGTGTGCTGGACAGCGGGAAATGTCATGGGACATCACACGGAAATGCTTCACAGCGTCTCGTGTCAGCTCCATTTCGCCCAAAGCGCTGTCTCTCTCTCTCACACACACACACACACAGACACACACACACACACACACAGACACACACACACACACACACACACACACACACACACACAAACACACAATGGTGGATGGATAAACAATCTGTCTGGACAGAAGTTTCAATGATCACTTTTGCTTCTAATTGCAGCTTTAACATACAGTATGTTGCCTTGAGGTCAGAGGTCACCTCCACATCAGCATCTCTCTCTCTCTCTCTCTACCATGGGCTTCCTTCACACAAGCTCAGCCCTGTTGCTGTGGCAACATGTTCTGACAAAGATATGAGGATCCCACTCCTCTGTGTGTGTGTGTGTGTGTGTGTGTGTGTGTGTGTGTGTGTTCACTGTATTTAGCCCAGAGTCTCATCTACTTACATTTTGCCTACAGAACTTCACCTTTGTTCATTAATGAGAAACCGCAAACACATTGTGAAATCCCAGTTCCATCTGAATGACATCACCTCTATGTTGGCGGCGAGCTGCAGCAGGTGAAGCCGCATCAACCGGTTTGCCAGGTTGTTGCGTTAGTCACATGTTAACATGGCCTCACCACGACTGAACGGCTGAGCGGTGGAGAGGCGGAGAGGCGGGGAGATAGATTTAAACTCAATGAACAGAATTGTCAGAATTGTGTAAAAGGACACACACACACACACACACACACACACACACTCACACACACACACACACACACACACACACACATTTAAAAGAGTGCGGGTGAGTTTAGCGGCATTTCGTTTAGCAGTGCATCAGCCTCTGGAAATGGACTCTGGGAGATAAAGTGCTCCAACAGGGAGGAAGGGAAGCAGGATGGAGGAGATAAAGCTCCACTGCTTCAGTAACAGCTGCCAGCTCAGGTGATGTTCAGCTGTGATGGAGAGATACAGGAAATGGAGGAAGGATGGGAGCGGGCAAACACTCCGCAGAGCCCAGTGGCAGATATGAGCCGGCTCGTAAACACACACCGTCTTCCCTCACACCATCTGTTGGAGTCTGGTGGTGCTTCCCATTCTGTGATCCTCTTTGTTTCTCTCTCCCTCTCTCTCTCTCTCTCTCTCTCTCGCTCGCTCGCTCCCTGATGACAGTGTAAATGTAAATGTGTGAGAATCTCCTCCTGCCCACGGCCTCTCAAACACTGTTTTCCCCCAGCTTTCAGTGCTGCAAGGCTGCGTGTGAAAAACAGACTCAGGACTACGATCAGTGAAGCTACAGACACAGAACAACGTCTGCCAGAGGGAGCAGAACAGAACAGAACAGAACAGAACAGGACAGAACAGAACAGGACAGAACAGGACAGAACAGGACAGAACAGGACAGAACAGAACAGAACAGGACAGAACAGGACAGAACAGAACAGAACAGAACAGAACAGAACAGGACAGGACAGAACAGAACAGGACAGAACAGAACAGAACAGAACAGAACAGGACAGAACAGAACAGAACAGAACAGAATAGAGATCATGATGAGAGATGAAATGAAGGTGATCTTTCCACAGAATTCAAATGAGATGAGTTTATTTTGAGCCTGCGTTTGGGAGACACAGCTGGCTTAAGCAGAGCAATCTAATGACATGAACATGGGCGAGCGAGAGCGAGGGACGGGAGAGGGAGAGGGAGAGTGTCAGCAAAGTGGATGAGAGAGAATGAGATGGAGTGAAAAGCCTGTGTGTGTGTGTGTGTGTGTGTGTGTGTGTGTGTGTGTGTGTGTGTGCTAGAGCAACCAAACAGGCCACTGAACTCAGCTGGGGCTCATGATGAAGAGCATCTGTATCAGTTTTCCATACGTTTAAAGAACCTCAAGCCATGTAGGATATTATTGAGATATTACTGCAAACTGGATCATTTACTATTGTGAGACTTCAACCATTTCTCTCTTACTTCACAGATCTACAGGCTATGACAGACCAGTGACGGATTAACAGAACACCCAACAGCTCCTTTTTATTTGTTCATTTAATTTTACATCCCAGGCGGGCCAGGACGGGGTTGTGTGGATGCGAGGTTGTGTGACTGCGGGGTTGTGTGACTGCGGGGTTGTGTGGATGCGAGGTTGTGTGGATGCAAGGTTGTGTGACTGCGGGGTTGGGTCGGGTCTTTGGGTAAGATTTCCTCTTGTTTGTTTTTTGTTTTCTCTCTTCTCTCCTTCTCTTCACCACAGCCTATGAAGCCTACATTGCTGTATGACATCATCCTGTAAACACTGCATTTACCCTATGAGATCATCGCAATTTCAATCTACTTGTATTCTACCTCAGGGTCTACGTATAAAGTTTAACAACAATAGAAATAATAATACAACCTTCCTTCTTTCCCTCTCTCTCTCTCCTCTTCCCTCTCTTTCTGTATAAAAAATGATCTCCAAAATATCCTACAATGTCATGTAAAATGTTTGCTTCAATAAATACAAAGAGCTAAAAAAAAGAGATAAGGCATCAATGAAGGATGGAGCGATCACAGCAGGCCCGGTGGTAAACATCACAGCCTGTTCTGCTGCATGTCTTTGAGTCACCCAACCACCAAAATGAAAGTTCTTAATTAAACAGGAAGCTTTGTTCCCCGCGCCAGAAAACAAAAATAACACAACACAAGAACAAAAGAGCGAGCTGGGCTGTGATGGAGCGCTCGGCCAAGATCTCGCTGGGACACGATGAAGAATACAACGTCCATATTCTGAGGCTTGCAGTACCGGGGTTTGATTGCTGCTGGGTCCTAAACAGAGTGGTGTTGGGTTGGGCTAATCTACACAGGGGGGTCGTCTGAGCCCGAGGGGAGAGAATGAGTGTCTGGGTCTTTGGTATCACTCAAACTTGACTAGTTGTTGGTAAAGAGAGCGGCGAGCAGTTAGCATTCACAGAAGAAGAAGTGTCAATGGCAGAATAATGAGACAAACTTGCAGCCTGGCTTCTGTATCCTGTTCTAACTCTGCTATGTGTCAGATTGCACTGTTTCGTCACTTATCTGAGCCCTTTGCTGATATTATATCATTGATATAATTCAAAAAGAAGCCAAGGTGGCCTAGAACAACAGCTACACACACACGTAATCAAAGTGTTTCCGGAATTTCAGTTATTGGAAAACGTCCGAGCTCAGGGTTTGGCTCTGTGGAAAGCATGCTGTTAAAAATAACACACTCACACACAAACACGCAGGTTCGACTGAGCTCAGGAACTGCGGGAGGTCTGACCACCCGACTTCTATACATCACCATGGCGACACAGATGGCTGTGGGGTGCAAGGAGGCAAAAGCGAGGGATGAAAAGACTGAAAGGACAGAAGGAAGGAGAGAAACAATGCAGATGATGCTCATGATGCGGATCACACACACTCTTGTTGTTTGAGGGCTGCTACTCACCTTGGCTAACCCTCGTACCTATCGCATGAACGCACACGCACACGCACACGCACACGCACACACACACACAAACACACACAAACACACAAACACACACACACACAGGTATGTAGAACTCCCCGTCATCCTGCATCCTGTTTTTTCAGCACCAGTAGGCTCAGTGGGCGATGCCAAGCTGACAATAATCGCTATTGGCAGCTACCAGCATGAAGGCAGAGCGGCAATACGCTGCCTCAACAGCAGGGGGCAGTCTGGAGCCGGTTGGCTGAGGGAGGAAATCTGATGCAGGGTGGACGTGCCGAACATGCGACAAGAGACGGCAAAGTTTTGAAACCATCACACACCTTCTTCGTTATGGAGCTCCCTCATGGCTGTCAGCTTTTATGTCGGGCTACATCTCATCCTCCTCTGCCTCCCCTCAAATCTGACATTTGCTGGCTGTTGCAGAATCAGCATAGGTCACTGATGGAAGTGTGGGTCAGGGGAGGCCGGGGGTTAAGAGTGACAGAGGAATGGTGCTCTTCTCAAAGTAACGAAAGTCAGGGATGTTATTTACATCATCCCATCTATTGGAGGAATGGCGCTCATCTAGTTTCTACCCATTACCCATGACCCCCCTCAGCCGGTCCCACTCGCAGTAGAGGAAACACACGTGTACCTCCTCTACAACAGATACAGAATTTGATAATCGGTTGAAAAGTGGCATCATCTCATTACACAATAGTAAACGCTCCTTTCAACCCGTTGGTTCATAATAGATATTTACAGCTGCTTACAGGCCTCTACTTCCTGTTGCTTCCCCTCCTGCCCCAAAAGCAAAATGTAAGAACTACTTAATGTACCTAAGCTAGCAGCTTTGGATTCCTTAAGACAAAAATGGGAAGAGGAAGTTGAAGATGAAATGCCAGATGACTTCATGGCACAACACGATTCCAAGCCTGTCCGTCTGTCTGTCTGTCTGGAAGAAGAAGACGGGTCTTGCTGTGCCTCATCTTCTATATCTGCTCTCACAAACGCCTCCCTTCCAAACACTTTTTCACAGTAACGCAAATACTGATATTTAATACAATATTTGGTATCAATTAAAGAATGTATCTGAAATGTGTAGCTGCGTCTCCTCTAAGTCTGTTATGTAACAATCAGTCTCCTCCTTCACATTGGATTCCACTGTTTCTGTACTCAGATGGCATTTGAGCAGTTTGACCCATTTGTTGTCTCTATGGACTCTCCAGGTACTTCCAAGTCAGTCAGATGATAAATGAAACATCTGGCCTTCTCTAGTTCCTTTTCTAAATATTGTTGCTATTTTTCACCTCGCCACCATTTATGGGATGGTTTTTCAAACACCACTGGCAGGGGATTGTCTCAGAGATCTGGAACGGCATTCCGGATCTTAGGGATGGGTCCAAATGTAAGTGCTGTTGGGGGAGAGTGAGCTGAGACTGGCACTTAGTGAGAGATGGTGGGAGGAAGCTGTGGGTGGACTGCACACTGTCTGGTCTTGCGCTCATCTCGCACTCTTTCATACACACAGTCCACTTCTCCAAAGCCAGACCACCCGACATGTTGAATATAAATGAGAGAGGTTTGAATCCACATTGTGATTTGAGCCATATGTTTTCTCTCTGTGTGTTACATCATTTTGGTTTAGATTATTCCAATCTAATGTCTGCTATAATGGGGATACGTCTACAGCCATGTCCATTGAAAATAAAATAAACAATGCCAGGACATTCTGAGAGGTTTTGTTGTTTGTTTGATGCCGTTCTGTTTCTCTTTGCTCTCAGTAAGGTGGGCCTTTGGTTTTAGCCTGTCCTTTGTTTTACTTCATGTTTAGTGTCTAAGAAATCCTCATTTTAATTTCTACTCTGTGTTTGAAGAAAAAAAAACGTTCATGAATATTACTGCATGTTCATTATTATGTCTTCTGTTGGTTCTGTCGGAGGTTCCGATGACATCATAGCTCTACTCCATATTGCTGAATGATGCCACTTGGCGTGATGATGTAATTGGCATCTATTTAAGTAGGAGCACAGGAAGGGCAGGTTCCATTTGTTTTGTATTTTTGAATTAAACCATATACAAGACTGGACAAGTTACTTTCACCAGACAAACCAAAGACAAGACTAACCCTAACCCCAGACGACCAATCTACATAGAAGAAGAGGCAACAACCATCTTCCATACTTGTGGAGACGTCTGACGCGGGGTGGGTGTTCAAATAACTGGAGAGGTCTTCATTGAGAGGGAGAGACAGAGAGAGAGAGAGAGAGAGAGAGAGGAGAGAGAGAGAGAGAGAGAGGAAGGAGAGAGAGAGAGAGAGAGAGAGAGAGAGGGAGGAAGGAAGGAGAGAGAGAGAGAGCACGTTTGTCCAATCGCCTCCTAACACATTGTTCAGGGATCCTGCATTCTTTTACATAGAATTTGCAGTTTTGTTATTCATTTCAGAATCAGAATCAGAATCACTTTATTTGCCAATTAAGTTTGCACTTAAGAGGAATTTGCTGTGGTTCTGGGTGCGAACATATAACATATTTGCAATTCCAAATGATGTGTGAGATGTGGATGCCTGACTACCCTGAATGATGTCACAGTTAACGCCTAACAATAATGTCACATAGTTGGAACGGCATCATCGCGCCCTGAATGTTGTCATTATGGGCGGAGCACACTGCATGAGAAACCATTTGCATCAATGCTGCTGCTCCGACATGAGGCTTTGACTGTTGATAAGATCATTGGGGCGGACATACTGGACCCAGGGGCGGAGCCAGAGCTGTAGAAGCTGCTGTCATAACAAACAACATTGTTTATAAGGAGCTGCTATAATTCCATGCATCTGTCAAAAGGGGAAAGTGCCCGAAGCTACCAGTGTGACAGGAAGCTGAAGGCAAAAAATACCTCACATCATTACATCGAGCATTCATGTTACAGGGGAAGTTGAGCGATCTGCATGTTTCTTCTTGTTTGGGCCATGTGATGATGAGAAAGATGGAGGTTGTTCTTCATGATGTGTGTGTCTAAACTTCAGTTATCTCTTCCACAGCATTGTTGAGGTGACCTAAAGTGCTCAAGAACACTTTTAAGTGGAGCGCCTCACAGAGCTGCAAGAGGAAAGATCACAACGTCAGGATGGATATCTACACCATAATCACCATTTGGATGGAGTGCCAAACAGAGCCGAAGGAGGTGAGATCCAGTCCTGAGGCTGCAGATGAACATGACAGCGCCCTTTTGCTGAAGCTCAGGGCAGAGCTGGAAGAGAGAAGATCCGGTCCTCGGACTGCAGGTCAACATGATCACCCCCTTCTAATGGCGCCCAGGGCAGAGCTGGAAGAGGGAAGATCAGGTCCTCAGGCTGCAGGTCAACATGAATGCCCCCTTCTAATGGCGCTCATGGAAGAGCTGGAAAAGGAAAGATCAGGTCCTCAGGCTGCAGGTCAACATGAATGCCCCCTTCTAATGGCGCTAATGGAAAAGCTGGAAGAGGAAAGATCAGGTTTTCAGGCTGCAGGTCAACATGATGCCACCCGTTTCATGGAGCGCAGGGCAGAGCTGGAAGAGGAAAGATCCCAACTTCAGTCTGCGTATCAATACGACTTCACCAGGTTTATGCAGCATTCTGCAAATCTGGAAGACGAAAGATCAAGTCTTCAGGCTGCACATCACTACAACATGGCCCATGTAATGGAGCGCTCTGCAAAGCTGGAAAAACGATCACATCTTCATGCTGCATATGAAGAAATGCGTGCAGAGCTGGAACAGGACGCGTTCCGTCTTCAGACTACATACCAAGAAACCATCAACAATATAATGGATCTCCACAGAGGGCTGGAAGTGAAAATATCACGTCTTCAGGTTGAATATTACCGCAACCTTTTAACAGAGCACCACCCAATGCCGGAAAGGGAAAGAGCCCGACTTCAGACTACATATCAATATCAATGCAACACTTTAATGAAGCATTATTCAAAGCTGCAAAAGGAAAGATCAAGTCTCCAGGCTGTGCATCCATACAACATGGCCGTTTTAGAGAAGCGCGCCACACAGCTGGCAAACGGATCACGTTTCCATGCTGTACATCAACGCGAACGTGCAGCGCTGGAGGAGGACAGATCACATCTTCAGGCTGTATATCAACACAACATGACCGTCTTCATGGAGCGTTACAATGAGCTGGAAGCGGCAACGTCTCGTCTTCAGGCTGCGTATCATCACTTCACCACCATTCTAATGGGGCAATTCGCAGAGCTGGAAGAGCAAAGATCCAGTTCCAGGCTGAATAACAACACAGCTGCTCGTACATGTCCCGTGTCACGTGTATGAGTGCAAAAGAAAGGGTGATCTGGCTGTGGCTCGCACACGGGAGGAGTTCCATTCAGCATGGATCCGATTGAAGAGATGATAGCTTCATTAGATTAGGAAGATTAGTTTAGATGACACTGTACATCTGTCGGATTGTTATTACTGTAATATCATTTATTTACACTTTAGAAGCCGTTACAACCTACAGCTGAAGGCTCCGTTGACTTTGTAGTTTTGCGTTTTTGAATCTCTCTATGGTTATAAAGTAAAGGTACCTGAGTCCGGCCGTGCGGCGTCTTGCCAGGCTTCCCGTAGATGTGACACAGCTACAATGAAGGGGAAACCACCGGGCCATTGTTTCTTAATACTGTTACTGTATTTAATCTGTATTTTAAGATCTTAAAAAAAAGGATATGTTATGTCATTGTTATGTCAGCAGATACTGTTCCCATAGAAACATGACACCATTTCTGTACTGGATTGTTGGATAATATAACTTTAATGTGATGACATCATTATGATTTATTTTATTGTTTTTGTAAATATTTGTTTAGTATTATTATTTGAAAAGCTCTAGAGCCAGTTACAAGAACATTTATTCATATTATTCTTCACCACACTTTAGAACAACTGCATTTACTCTTGACTTTGTAACTTTGTCTTTTTGAATTAAAGTAGGGGGAAGGTGCCTGGTCTGGTTTTTGTCACAAACACCATTTTGCAAAGCTTATCCAGGAGGTGGCGCTGTGAATGGAGGATCAGGGCTTCAGGTTAGAGTCTGTGGAGCTCAGAATGAGGACAGTTTGGATCACAACCATACAGGAAACAGGAAGAGTTTTCAGATGAGAATTAAGGAGGGAGGAAAGTAAAACAAAAACCCAATTCTCTCCCATTTTCTTAAATTTAATGAAGGGCCTTTGAAGATTTGAAATTTGCACTTATGTTCTACCTCCACAGTTCTGCCATTGGACGAACCAAGCTAAACCTCTTTCCATTGCCACTTTTGCACTCAACAAGTACAGATTTTAATGTCAGTAAATACACAGAACAGGAGTTTAGTGCCTCATCCTGCTCCATCTTGAATATCACAAACCCAGCAAACATCTTGCCATCTTGTAACTTTCTGGGCCAAACAGGCCATCGTGTCTTTGCAAACGTCCATGAATTGGAGACTCTGGGAGGTGAATGTGCAGCTGGGAAATAAAGCACTACATGTAAATAAACATAAGCATTTTGCAAATGAAATCAAAATCTACCTCACACCGGCATCCAAAGTGTTTTGTGAAGTTACCATTGCCCCATTTTTCAATTTGCAACTTCAAAATGCACAGAAGAAAAAGGTGTTTGCTAGTCCGGCCGCTGTTTGTAACACAGAACAGTTTAGGTGATGTGTGATACAAGTAAAGTGCATGAGAGAGAAAAACACGAGGCGTTGGCTGAGGTCAAGGGTTGGATTACGCCTATGGGACAAGGTCAAAGGTAGACACCCATGAACATCCTTAATACAATCCACCTAAAGCCACATTTATGTGTTGATCCCAGTATTGAACTATTGATCCTCAGAGCAAATGGCTTCAGCCTTAAATAATAAAGGTGCCATTCATAAGAGTGACCAAGCTTCACCGTGACGCCAGATTGAAACATGGCAGAGATTGTGATGCGTGAAATTTAAACCCAATTAAATCTGAGAGTAAACTAAGCGCAGTGGCTGAGCTCTAACCCCCTCGCCCCCCCTCCCCCTGAGGTGCAGAGGGCTCATGAGTGACAGAAGGCACAAAGGAACAACCCAACCCATGACTTTAGCAGTAAGAGTAAGGAGCAGCAGGTGACACGCTTGATTGACCGCAGATTAAACCGTACAGATCAATTCCCCGGAGCGATCATACGCCAAAAGACTGCATGTTTTGTGAAATCTGAATGCAAAACCACAGCTGTGATCAATCATTTACATTAAGGAAACCATAACCAAGATAGAAGGGGAGTCGTTCAAAAAATTAGTTTTCCCGTAAAAAAGTCAACCTGAGCCAAACGTTGGCCAAAGTCAAGTTTCTTAGTTTCACATAGAAAGAAGGCTTTTATGGAGTTTGTAAGATTTTACTTTTATGGGTCTCGTGAAAACTTTGCCAGCCTTTAATGTGAAAGAAAACACATTGATCCTCAGCTGGTAACATCTAAGGTCTGACCTCTTTACATCCTTCATTATACTTCCAAAGGTTCATCAGAGCTTCGTTCAGTACACTGATGCCCTCCAGCACAGGAAGTGGATGCTGTGGGTTACTGATCCCATTACTCTATCACAGGAGGAACACACACGTACACACCTGCCACAACTACTTCAACACTTGCACTACTATTGTATACTTACAGACATACTTGGAGTGAAGCTGTCAGGGTAACAGTACGTAGCCTCAGCTCACAACTCTATGGCCGGAATGGCACGGAAACAACATGAGAGGACGTTTGGTATTCTCTCACTTCCACAGTTCCATCTCTCGGTCCACATGGACACACACCTCTGGGAGGTGCTGTGGACGTCCGTACCGAGTCAGCATGTACTACACATCGGCTGATCAAAAATCGGCCCTTCGTCCCCTTCAAATCGACTCCACTGCGAGTTAAGAGGCCATTTCAGGTTAGAGACACTTAAATAATTGTATTCCGAGCGTCTCCTGTCCTTGCCCTCGTTCCCCCTCACAGCTGCTACGCTCTCCGCTCACACCACTCTGCCCCAGCAAATGAAACTATGGAGTACTTAAGCTGTTTCATGGCCCTGGGACATTTTATTAAGCGCTCTCATTTGTCCACGCCACCGCCAATGCTGGCTCTAATCACTGTTAAAACTGTGTCTAATAGGAGGTAACTGAAATGATAACTTGGGGAAAAAGTTCACTAAATTCATTAAAATGAATTTCACCTTTCTGCCAAAGAACAGCTGGTCTCTTGTGTGGAATGGGCTGAGCCAGAGCCATCAGCCACACAAGACCAGTCTGTGACAAGGGCTTCTTCTCACACAGGGCATCTTGGAAAGACTTTGCTACCTGGAAGTCCACATGCAAATGTACTTGAAGGGGCCATCATCTTCCCTTCCCATAGCCTTCGCCTGTTCCGTCCCTCTTGGGGATACTGAGAATAGTAAGCATAAGGTGGACATGTTTAGCTCCCTCCTCCGGGTGCTCCCACAATGTGACAGCCAATCAGAGCTCATTTGCATCCCGTCAACGCCCACCAACCAACAGCTTGTTTGGGAAATGGCAGAGCGAGGGGCCGGAAACACTGAGCTAAAGCTGAGTTTGTGTTCTCCTGGTCAACAAACTTCACAAACTCTAATTACACACCAAAAGGAAACTGTGCTAGCTCGATATTATAGAGCAGAGAACACCTTTAAGACGTCCACAGCTCTACTGCAGCAGGAATCTTTATCTATACGTGTCAGAGTGTTTGTGTGTGCCAACAAATATCTTCCTCCTGCTGGATAAGGTGTCGTTGTCGTTGTTGTTGTTGTTGTTGTTGTTGTGATCACCTTCATCTGTTTTGATTGACAGTTATTCATGTTCATTTCAGGTCCTTAAAGAGCTTGATGTGTTTATATTAAACGTTTACATTCCAGCAGCTGATCAAAGTAAGTAAGAATAGAAAGATCAATTCAATATGAAAAAAACAAAGATGTATGTTTTTGTTAGTTTAAAGTCAATTCCCAAAAACCCTCACTGTAACCTAAGCCACATGTTTGTCCTCTGCCCCAGGCTGCACAACTACTGGTCCGGTTACTTTAACACATTGGCCATCATATTGGGATCGCACGTTCAACCCTCCCCTCATATTGCCATCTTCTGTACCCCATCTGACTCACGCCAATTTAACACCTCACAAAAGGTAATGGTCATGTTCACCTCAAGTTCACCATGAGGGCCACACTGATAAGTTCTATCAGAGATGGCAACCGTTTCTCTCTTACTTCACAGATCTACAGGCTATGACAGACCAGTGACTGAAAACCTGAACACCTGAACAACAGTCTCTTTTTATTTTTTCATTTTATTTTACATCCCAGGCGGGCCAGGACGGGGTTGTGTGATGTTTTTTTGTTTCTCTCTTCTCTCCTTCTCTTCACCACAGCCTATGATGGGATTTGTAGAAGCCTATATTGCTGTAAACACTGCATTTACCCTATGAGATCATTGCAATTTCAATCTACTTGGGGTCTACGTCTAAAGTTTAACAACAACAATAGTATTAATAATACAACCTTCCCTCTTTCCCCCTCTCTCTCTATCTCTCTCTCTCTCCTCTTCCCCCTCTTTCTGTAAAAAAAATGATCTCCAAAATATCCTACAATTGTATGCACAATGTAATGTAAAATGTTTGCTACAAACAAACAAATGGTTTAAAAAAAAGTTTAAAGTCAATTGTCAGTCATGAGGGACAAAACCCTCTGGAAAATAGAGCGGTCATCACTGCTCTGTGAGAGTTGGGCGCAGGAAATGGCGTCTTTGTTTGTGCGATGCAAACGTGTTGTTGTGAGCGTGATCACGGCCGCACGCTGCTGACACACACAGCTACACACTCCTACGGTTATCAGACATCAAGGAAACGCATCCAAACTACAATGATGTGATTTATCTGAATGCAAATGTAAATGATTCCACTGGTACTTATGCTCCATGTTCACACACACACACACACACACAAACACACACACACACACACACACACAAACACACGCACACACACACAGAAATCCTCTTGTTTCTGTTCCAATGCTGGCAGCTTGGCAGAAGGTGGTGACTGCTGTCACTAGCAATCACTTGCAACACAGACACACACACACACACACACACACACACACACACGCACACACACACACAAGAGCATATGCAGAGATAAATGTACACACTCATCCTCTGTCACACACACACACAAGCAAACATAGCAAGAACAAATCCCTAGCTGTTGGTAAATAATTGCATTTGCACATATTCTTTGACACAAACACACACACACACACACAAACCATCACTGGGATTTCCTCTTGGTTGCCTCTTGCATATCTGCGTCACACAGCTCTGTCACCGTGGAGCACTGAACGCTCCAAAGGGAGGAGGAGGAGGAGGAGGAGGCCAGGAGGAAAATACAGCATATAAGAGAGAGAGAGGACAAGAGAGGGGGGGGGAGAGAGAGAGAGACGATGCGAGAGAGAGAGACGACGAGAGAGACGAGAGAGAGAGGACAAGAGAGAGAAGGGGAGGGAGAGAGAGAGAGGGACGAAGTCGCTAGCGAGGGAGAGACGACGCGAGAGAGAGAGAGAGAGGACAAGAGAGATAGAGGGAGAAGAAAAGAGAGAGAGAAAATAGAGAGCGAGTCCTATTTAAGTGCAGGTTTAGTCATGATAAATAAACACAATGATCAACTGCATCAGCATTTGTTCACGTTTCACATTTGAACACTGAAGAGCAAAGAAAGAAACGGAGAGGAAAAAAAGAGAAGGAAGGATGGAGGGGAAGAGAGGATGGATGGGGGAGAAACGTACCAGGAGGGAGAGTTTTCAGTTTTCAACCCCCCGCAAATTAAAAAGCAAAATCGATATTTTGATTACGTAGTCACGTTGAGAGGGCAGGAGACCATCAGCATGAGAGAGAGAGAGAGAGAGAGAGAGAGAGAGAGAGAGAGAGAGAGAGGGACAGAGACAGAGAGAAAGAGAAAGAGAGAGAGGGAGAAAGAGAAAGAGAAAGAGAAAGAGAAAGAGAGAGAGAGAGATAGAGGGGGGACAGAGAGAGAGAGAGAGAGAGAGAGAGAGAGAGAGGGGGACAGAGACAGAGAGAAAGAGAGAGAGAGAGGGGGAGAGGGAGAAAGAGAGAGAGAGAGATAGAGGGGGGACAGAGAGAGAGAGAGAGAGAGAGATAGAGAGAGAGAGAGAGAGAAAGAGAGGGACAGAGACAGAGAGAAAGAGAGAGAGAGAGAGGGAGAAAGAGAGAGAGAGAGAGAGAGAGAGGGGGGGACGGAGAGAGAGAGAGAGAGAGAGAGAGAGAGAAAGAGAGGGAGAGACAGAGAGAAAGAGAGCGAGAGACGGACAGAGACAGAGAGAAAGAGAGAGGGGGGAGAGAGAGGGAGAAAAGGAGAGAGAGAGAGAGAGAGAGAGAGAGAGAGGGAGAAAAAGAGAGAGAGAGATAGAGGGGGGACGGAGAGAGAGAGAGAGAGAGAGAGAGAGGCTTTAGAAGGAGAGCTGGACGAACATCGGAATGGAGGGAACGTGAAAGAGAAGATTTCCCCCACTGTGACGGGAAGCTACAAGTACATTAGCATAATGATTAACCGCGGCATTAGCATAACAATTAATGCATCATTAGCATAAGCGCCCTGGCTGGGAAAGCACGGGGGAAAACGGGAAGACAGAGATAGAGAGAGAGAGAGAGAGAGAGAGAGAGAGAGAGAGAGAGAGAGAGACAGAGGGAGAGAGAGAGAAAGAGAGAGAGAGAGAGAAACAGAGAGAGAGAGAGAGAGAGACAGAGGGAGAGAGAGAGAGAGAGAGAGAGAGAGAGACAGAGAGAAAGAGAGAGAGAGGGAGAAAAAGAGAGAGGGGGGGGACAGAGAGAGAGAGAGAGAGAGAGAGAAGAGAGAGAGAGAGAGAGAGAGAGAGAGAGAGAGAGAGAGAGAGAGAGAGAGAAAGCAGCGCTCAGCACCACAGCCCAGGTCCGAGTCACTGACCAGTGAAGAACCGAGCCCTATAGACCAGAATCCTAACAGAGGCACAATAAAGGTGTCATACGTGTCACGTGTTTACATGCACACGCCACTGCAACTTGGACAACAAATACGGGAAAGATCTTTACATGGAATTTATAGGATTCCTGGAATGGCCAAATACATGTGAGGTTTATTATGACACAGCTGACTGCAGCCTAATCTGCTTTAATGTTTACAAGTCGATTTAAATCCACTAACAGATGCATAATCCGGGTGTGTTAGTCTCATTAAGGGATGCTGATATATGCAGATCTCACTCCTATAATTGGAGAGCGAGTGCGTGTGCGTTCATTCCTCCAATGGCCTCCACACCGGCCTGAGACATCGTTCAGGGGCAGCAGTTCCCTGTCAGGCTGGCTTTAGAGGTCACCTTTACAACAAAGGTCAGAGGTCAGGAGGATGAGCGAGTTGGCATCTACCTACCTCAGCCTGTGTTTGCTCATGGCAGCCCTGCACAGCCTACTGAGGGGAGACAGAGCCTGCAGTGTGCGAGCTTCCGTCAAAGGTGATGAGGAAAGTGGCGACACAGCTTTAACTTTCAGCAAAGCAGTGAGAAGGATAAATATAACGCTGTGGAATAGGAATGAAAAACAAAAGAGCTGAAGAAAATGAAGCATCGAGACTATGAAGCATTAGTGGCTGCCTAAATGTAGTAAGTTCAGAGTTCAGATGAAGGACGATGCCAGTAAGGCGCGATATCCACAGCAACACGAGCCGACATGACGGCTGCAGAGTCACAAGGGATCAAATGAGGCAACGACAATAAATGCCCATAGCAACCACAGATTAATCCTAAACGTTTCACCGTGTGATAAGCTGCAAGCCACGCCTGCTAGGCACAGTTCAGGGAGGCAATATCCCACGACGCACACAACCACTGCCAGTAAATTAATTGAACACTTGACTGGATGTGGTTTGGATGACATCAGCATAGGGCAGTAACCTTCATCATCCAATCACATAGTCTGAAAATCATTGTTCCAGCTCCGCACACACACACACACACACACACAACCCCACATGGACGTGTGTGATAAATATCACTCCACTGCAGGGCAATTTACGCATTATTCCCAACGCGGCGCACTAATAGGATGTCCATTATCCAGGCGAGTGCACGTTGACAGCCCCTCTGCGCCGACACTCATCAATTAAACCCTGGTTATCCTGATGTAGCGCACGTGGAGGCTAATAAAGTTTGATGCGTGAGGCGGCGTCCAAACGGCCTGTTTCAGGCATCAGATCATGGGAAGCCGCTGCTTAAACGAATGAAGGACAAACTCATCAAATGCATCTACACACACACTCTGTGCAAATGATGTAGATGTGATAGAGGGGGTCCAGGGTAGCCACGATACGGCGACCTTGGAGCAGTTGGGGGTTCGGCGCACGGGCACCTTGGCAGTGCCCTGGAGGCAAACTGGCAACTCTCCAGCTGCTAGCCCACTTACTTAAACTGGTGGCCCTCTGGTTCCAAGGACCAACGTTTAGGTCACAGCACCTTTTGAAGAATGAGCCACGCCCACCCATCTTTGGTATTCAATCACAGCAAAACGGTGAGGAAAATCGAAAAAACAAAGGCTTCTGTCCGGCTGGGCCCAGAAGGTCTGCATGTGCAATTTTGTGACATTGACACAAAATTGAAGGCGGAGAAACAAAACCTGCAGTTAGGTGCAAATAAATCTGGCCGCTACGTTTGGATTCTTATAAACCCGAGGAATCAAAAAGGTCACGTGCGACATTGTCAATGTCGCACCAAAATTATAGTGACAGGCAGGAAAATTTACTAGGTTCTATTCTGGACCAACCTGGCAACCACATTTCAGGAAAATCAGTTGAAACTTTTTCAATAATCCTGAGCAAATCCTGCTGAAAGTCTCTATACACACAAAACAAGGCGTTGCGTGTAGATCTGTGTGAATATGTTCCAGCGTTACTGCATGTGTGTGTGTGTGTGTGTGTGTGTGTGTGTGTAGTGTTGCCAGGGGCGCAGGGGGCCACATGTGTTGGACCAGAGGAGGATTGAAAGTGAATTGGATGCTATCAATCTGACCTCCACCGTGTAGCATCAGAAGTGGTTTGGAGCAGAATACACACTCAGATTCACTCTGCACGCTCCGCTTCTCTTTGCACGGCTCGCTCGTCCTTTCTCTCTCTCTCTCGATCTACCTGTTGCTTTGCTCTTTCCGATCCAAAGGTGTGATTAGAGATGTGGCGGAGAGCGTTTTACACCAATCTCCATTATCCTCCTCCCCCGCTGATGTGATCATAGCAACTCTATGAGAACAACCTCCACCGTGTGTGTGTGTGTGTGTGTGTGTGTGTGTGTGTGTGTGATGGTTAACATAATTCACAGCTCTGCTCACTTCTATCCCAGCATCTGCAGGAGCACATGGATATGATTGTCAGTTTACTTCCTGATGTAAACGGCTTTGTTGTACAAAGCCAGAGACTGTGACACACACATGTGCTGTTCATCGTGGGAAGTGTGTGTGTGAGAGCGAGAGAGAGCGAGAAGAGGATCAATTCTCAGCACTACACAAAATAAACTCACAATGTGACAAAGTGGCGCAGATCAATAGAAGCTCTTTCATTTTAGGGAAGGAACAGGGACACACACATACACACACACTCCCTTGTTGCGTCACCACTGTGCACACTGGGTTAGACCAGGCCCTGTTAGGCTCAGTGTAAAGGATATGGGCTGGACACCATGCGGATGCAGCAGCTGCGGGGGAAGGTGGTCTGCTTGAGGCAGAAGAAGACCACAGGTACGACTTCAGGATAGGGAACTACTAACACACTAGTGTCACTGCTCGCATCCTCGTCATCATCATCATCTTCATCGTCGTCACCCCCCTCACACTCCACCACCTCCTCTTCCTCCTCCTCCTCCTCCTCCTCTTCAATCCTCTCTTCCTGAATTATTCCTTCTCCTGCTCCTTCTTCTTCCTTCTCCTCTTCCTGGGGACGTTGTGGGTGGTAGGGGGAGGAGGAAGTGACACCATTGTGGCGGTCGCCCCGAGTTGCTGCTGTCGTCGTCCTGGCGACCGGCGCGGCTGATGTTGCCGCTGCTGCGGATGTTGCAACGCTGGGGCCCTCCTCCTCCTCGCTCGTCATGGCAACACAGCGGTCTGGGAAGAGGAGAAAGAGAGAGAAGAGTTTAGTTTTCACAAGAAGTCGATTTTTCTTTTTTGTCTTTGAGCAATCGCTTGGACGTGGACTGTTTTTGGTTTGGACAGACTTGATAAGTTCTCCAACATAAAGATGGAGAATAAGACTGGAGTGCAGTACAGGAGCTCTTGATGGAGTCAGGGGGGCTGCAGGTCTTCTGTTACAAATGTAGTGCCCCTGTAAAATCTCTTTGTAGTTGTGGGTTGTCACTCATGCAGACGTCCCAGAGGACAAACAGGAGTCTCCTTTACACTGCTGAGAGGCATCAACGCAGGTGTAGGTGTACAGATCCAGACCATCACCTCAGGGGTTCTGGATTTGTTAGACTCAACTTGGGACTCACTCCACACTACATAGTAAAACAATGAATAAACTATTTTACTGACCCTTATGGAACAATTCCCATTAAGTGAACAGAGAGAGAGAGGGAGAGAGGGAGAGAGAGAGAGAGAGAGAGAGGGAGAGAGAGAGAGAGAGACAGAAAGAGAGAGTGAGAGAGACAGAGAAGGAGAGACAGAGGAAGAGAGAGAGAGGGAGAGAGGGGGAGAGAGAGAGAGAGACATACAGAGAGAGAGAGAGAGAGAGAGAGAGAGAGAGAGAGAGAGAGACAAAAAGAGAGAGGGAGACAGACAGAGAAGCAGAGAGACAGAGAGAGAGACAGAGGCAGAGAGACAGAGAGACAGACAGAGAGAGACAGAGAGACAGAGAGACAGAGACAGAGACAGAGACAGAGACAGAGACAGAGACAGAGACAGAGAGACAGAGACAGAGACAGAGACACAGAGAGAGAGAGAGAGAGAGAGAGAGAGAGAGAGACAGAGACAGAGACAGAGAGAGAGAGAAGACATAGGTTGTGGATCAGATAGACAATCTGCTCTTATCTCCCTGAAGCCGATGGGTGCAGTAAATAAAAGCCCTCCTGTCTAAATGAGATGCATTACTCTGTCAGGTCGTATTAACATCCAGACTCCTACATCTGGGCTCCAGCAGGAAACAAAACTTAAGGGCGATTCAGCAAAGCTCGGCGTGAAGGCCGACCGCAGGAAGGAGCGACGGTGTGTGTCGCTCCCCGAAGTCGCTCAGCGGCAGCGAAAGCACTTTGTGACTTGGATGTAGGGAAAGAGAGAAGGTGCAAAGCAAGAAGGATGGGAAGGTTTGATAAAGGAGGGGTGGGAGGGGAACTGTGGAGGGAGAGGGCAGGGGCTCACTGATAGCCAATCAATCCATCAGCAATCAATAAGGTGTAAGTGGAGAGAGAGAAGGTACGAGTAGGAGTGGCACCTGAAGAAGACAAACAACAAACATCACTAATGAATCATCTAAGCTTCAAGCTTACAAAGGCTTCTAGGTTGTTTTACCGATTCAGGCTCACATGAAAGGATTTCTGAAATTGTAAAACTATTGACGTGTCTCACAAAAGGAGCAGCGCAGAATCTGTTTGCATGTTTGGATTTAAAGCTTCTAGAGCCCTCCGATTGCACAGACCAGCTAATTAGAGCCAAGAAGCGAAGAAGAAGCGAGGGGAGCGAAGGGGAGGGCGATGAAACATACATAATGCAGAGTTTTCAATCCAAACATAGCAGAAACTCACAATCAAGCAACATGATCATCATAAGGCCTGGAAATGTGGCTGAGATGTAAAAGGCTGTTATCAAACCGCTCCTTTGAACATTGAAGTCATGTCTTCGTCTTGAGGTGGGGAGTTGGCCTGAGCTGGATTTGAACCCAGGACCTTTTTGCTGTGATCACAAACTCCAGAAGGGAAGTCCACTCAGAGTTTGGTGTAATCATGTAAGGTTTCTGAGGGTTGACTGGCTGCCGCAGACATTAGAAGCAGTTTCCTGGCTCAGATTTGTGGGGTGTGGCTCAGATAAAGTGCTAATAAACCATCTAAGCCGTCTCCAAGGCGACGTAGTTATCTCTAACAGAGCGTTCGTGAATAACGGTACGTGTCAGGTCGGATTGACCTTCACTGATCACATGTCAGCTCGTAGATCAGACGTCTGTGCCGCTCACCAAGGGGTCGCATTAAACACTACAGCTGATTGGCAGCCAGGGAGAACAAGGAGATAGATGTGGCTGGCTGGCTGTGTGTGTGTGTGTGTGTGTGTGTGTGTGTGTGTGTCCTGTGACCCACACAGAACTCCATGTGTACAATGAATGGCTTCTGTAAAGAAACAGATTGAGTTTCCCTGGCATATTTGTGATTTAATGTATTTTGGGTACCAATCAGGCTAATGCATGGTAGTGTTTACAGTAAGCCCACACACACACACACACACACACACACACAAAAGGGCGATGCGCTGAAGGCAGATTCATTTACTTACTGAGTGTATATTACATAAACACATCCTATATTTCAAAACAATAAATAAGAGCTAATGGGCTAGAATCTGCTGTGTGTGTGTGTGTGTGTGTGTGTGTGTGCTAGCTGTGGGGCTATGTAGTGTAAGCTTTAGTTGTGTGCATGGACTTATTTGCCAAAGTGAAATATAACATGCACTGTAGCCTGTGGTTTCTATTAATGCTCAGTGGGCCTTAGCACCTTAGCATTTTAGCACCTTAGCACCCTGTGCCCTACACATCAGGGAAGTGGGATTTGACAAAGACGAGTCCATGACTAGTTAAGATCAATCAACCCATAACAGGCCAGCAAAATCCTATTGAAGTTGAGCTCAACAGTGTGCAGCCTTTTGGACGGTCTGTCATGTTGAGCTCTTTTGTCTTGATGTATTCAGGACGTTTCTGTAGTTGTGCTTTAGTTCTTCATCGCGCCCAGTCATCAATATATCCAACTTAGCTTAGCATGGAAGCAGAGAGACAGAAAACGGTAATGTGGTAAAGATTATTCACTACCCACAACTTTTGAAAGTGATTTGTCACTTTTTGTGAATGTCCTTATTTTGAATGTTTGCCAAATGAAAAGGCTGAGCCCACTTTAAGGTAGCATGACCTAGCTGGGCAGAAGCTAGCAGCTACCTAACCAGGTCTATGAGGCAATGTTAGCACAGCCACACATCGTGTACACACATGCCCACGCGCACAGTTAGATGTTGTAATCAAACTCAAATGTAACACAGATCAGTTAACAGAGGAGCATGAAGAAACTCACACACACACACACAGTCAGATGCACAGTCATTAACACTGTACCACACACACACACACACACACACACACACACACACACACACACAGGCAGAAATCCAACTGGAGGTACCAAAAGCAGACCTGTCAGCTGGTAATGATGTTGGCTGGCTGACACTGAGGCCTCGTCCGGCCCAGCAGAGCGCCGTGTTCCTCTCTCCCTCACTGATGTTTCCTTCTGCTAACGACACAAAACGTTTGCTTCCACTTTGCCAAAGACAAACCAAAGAGGTTCCATCTTTACTCTGTTACTTTCTATGTGCCGTCTCACAAAAATAATCTTTTCAGTGGCAAGAGGACAATTTTTATTTTTTTAACTCCCCCAAGGAAATTCGTAAAATTTATTCAAGAAAACTATGGACATAAATTCTACAAAGGTTAAGAGATAAATCTAGAAATAAAGAAAATTAAATAGAAGATTGTAAAAAGAAAAAAGATCCCAATATTTTTCAAAATAATGCAATAAATAAATATATATATATATATATAAAAATACAAAAAATATACACCAACAACAAGCTAAATTAACAGAAAAAAGACTCTGAAGGGTTAAATGCCTAAATCACTAACTTTGTCCAAATGGAATATTGGAATATCGGAGCCCCTCACTCTGCAAGTACAAACAACACATCATACACATCAAAGATCCTATTCTCAGGTAGATTTACACAACACACACTAACACACACCTGCCCTTCCATCAGTTCTTCATTTGGCCTTGGACATGAAGGTGTTAAACATTCCGTACTGGTGTTTGTCGGTCCGTGTTGTGTATAAACACGATAAACCACCTGCCTGTCACAAACTGCAGGACCGTTACACTTTCACACCTCATCACTCCGGCTTTAATTGCCGACAGAAACCTAATTACAGCAAACAGTAGATTATTATGAGATGGTGATTGTTTGTCTAACATGATTTGCTTTGTGTGTGATCCCCCAAAAGTATTAATGAATAAGAGGTAAAGTGGAAAGGAGCTTGACAGTTGATTTCTCATTCTTCTGTCTGAAAGCATTAATTATCCAAACCAAACCAAATGAGGGCTGTAGCACTGCGCTCGTCTACAAACAGTGTTCCCAGCCTAGGCAAACACACTCGCCGTGCCCCGAGGAAATCATTACTTGTTTACAAATTGTGAGCTCAAGTCCCATTTGCAAACTTTGCTAAATGCCAGGACGCACTCTCACACTGTTTTCCAAGCCACTGCCAAGCTAATTAGCTCCAATTTGGACTGATGGGCGAGAGTGAAAGACTGCGACTGAGTGTGATCTATCTGCTGAGGCTTTCTCCTCAACACACACTTGACAGATTGCTCATTCTGGATGAATCAGTCAGAATTCAGAGAATGAAGCTTACAAATGTAGAATGTATGCGTTGCTCTTGTTGTTTTTCCGTGTTTGGTTCATTCATCCATTCATCACCCATCTACACAGAGTATCCATCTCTCTCTGTCTCTTCAAGATCAGTCACTGTCCTTTCAACCATTGACCCGACCAACCATCATCATCTGCCATCCATCCATCATCCCTCTCTTCTACCTCTCTGACAATCTACCTGTTGCTTCATCCATCGCTCCATCCTCTTCGTCTTCTATCCATCGTCTAGCGCTCCGTCTATCCAAGAGTCTATCAGTCACTTTACCCATTCAAACATCCATCCATCCATTCATCCATTTATTATCCACAGTACAACATTTCAGCTTGCAAACTATCTCACAGAAGATAAAAGTTAAACAGTGACAAAGAGAAGATCTGTTGAATCCTTTCCCGTACACAACACAGCACAACGAGTATACAGCAATGAGATCAATGTAAGGAGGGAACTTTGCATGTAGTTCCCCTCAGAGAAATGATGACCTGCCTCACACACACACACACACACTCACTCACTTACTCACACACTCACTCACTCACTCACTCACTCACTCAGCCTACAATGTTAATGAGCCCCTTTCCTTTGGAGTTGTGACACCTGGGGAGGTTGGATCAATATTAGGCTTAAGCAAAAGAAACGAGAGAACAAGATCTGGAAAATGGAACGGATACAATTGAAGGGTGTGTGCATGTGTGTGACGAGTTCCTCTTCATATTTGTTTCCATTTTGGGTTCCAGCTGTCTTAGTTCACACGAAGCAACAACCAAACATTTAGTCACGTTTCTTCTTCCACGTGCTCACAGTGCTGCAGTAAGCGCTTGGCTCAGCTGGCTGTGTACACACCTGAGGCTGTGCAGAGGAGCAGAGTGCTGACACAAACCCAAAGCTGTCACGCATCATCAACAAGCACCCAAAGCTATGAATTTAGCTCACATTTCAAAATACCAGCGTGGACTTTAAGCCAGTTCAACCTCTGGAAGCCGAGCCTGACTGCTCACGCTTCACCACCCATCTGCCCTCTGGCCCTCAAACTCAATGCAAACCCTTTTCTCAAATCCATTTTGCCGTTGTCATCCGACTGAATAAAAACCTCAGTAACGACTTGATTTGAGCCTCACAGGGCCGTCGGCTCATCTCTTTCACGCTACACATACACACACACACACACACACACACACACAGACACACACACACACACACACACACACACGCAGACGCTGAGGCACTGCTGAACTGGAACAGTTTGGCCGACGTGTCTGTGAGGGCACAAACTAAATGATTCCATGTTCACACTTCCAACTCTTCTCTGGTGTCGCTGTCGCAGCAAAATGCAGCACAACGTTGAGAGAGGTATGAGACAGCGTTCAGATTACAACTTGGGGGCGTCAGTGCCTGGTTAGGGTTGGGCCTCTTTGGCTTGTCCTGTCTATATGTAGGGTCGCTTAGAAAAGACTGGGAAACAAAACTCTGGATCTATTCAGCACCGATTCAGACTGATGATGTGATGATGATGACTGATGTGATCTCCTCCTGCGGTCACTCAGCTTCTGTTGGGTCGGACCCTGTGCGCTATGACGTTGTTGCTTTTTGGACAAAGCGTTGTGGTTCGTTTGACAGCACTTCCTGTTATCGTTTGGGAAAGCTGTTTGGCTCCGGCTTCACTCGGTGGCTTGCGCTGGTTGACTTATTGCTCATTTCGCACAGACATCAAGGGAACAAAATGCTTTTGCAAATTTGGTTCCATTCCCACCTAATTCTCCTAATGGCCCAAAGGCAGGATTTGGTTTGGACGTCTTCCAAACACGGCAGAAAACATTTTCAGCGAGTTTCCTGCCAAAACCGTAATGAGGAACCAGAACACAGCAGCGGTTGGTTCAGGTTTGCAAAGGCTAAGAAAGACTGAAGGTTTCCACTTTACTGAGGAAAGCGAAACAAGCCTGAACCAATCAGGATGAGGAAGGAAACGGTATGACGACATCACTCATTGGGCTTTTATCTTGGTTTCCTTTCTGTACTAGCTTAATCCCTTTATGATTTGCTATTGCTTGAATCCCGTCTCTTACCTTCAAAGCTCAACAGCGTGAGTAGGTAGGATTAAAGCTGACGTATTCCTGAAGTGTGCTGGCATGTTCATAAGCTGAGGAAACACCCCGGAGTGCCCTAAATGACAGCTAACAGAATTAGCCTTTAATTGATTTCCCAGAGAGGAAGAGAAGGGCCGAGCGGAGGGTTTAAGGGGGAATTCATTTATGGAGCTGGAGTTATTTACTGCAATGTGGAGGAGGGAGGGAGAGAAAGAGAGGGGGGAGAAAGAGAGAGAGAGAAAGAGAGAGACGGAGAGAGGGTTGGGAGAGAGAGAGAGAGAGAGAGAGAGAGAGAGAGAGATAGAGGGACAGACAGAGACCAAACGTATCTTTGAGACGGACAGCGCTGTGAGGGGTTTGTCCTGTAGAGGGCGTCTCACTGTCGCTGAGCAGCTTGCTGGAAGGAGAGACAACATCGTCGTATCCTGACAACTGTGCAGCCATGTGAGGGCGCTGATGGTTGTGTAATGGTTGTGTAGCGTTTGTGTAGCCTTTGTGTAGCCCTTGTGTAGCGTTTGTGTAGCGTTTGGGTAGTGTTTGTGTAGCGCGTGGACATTGAACACGTGTGTCACAGCGTCACAGCTCTTCTTCTGTCTCCGTCAGGTGTGACCTCATATCAACACACTGTTACTTTCCTTCTACTTGTGTCATGTAAGAATACATGTTTTGTGTTGAACTGGACACAAAGGTTTCCTGGTGTCAGTGTGTGGCCTCAGTCAGGATCAGTCAGGATCGGTCAGGATAAGTGGGACACACAGCTTTGGATCCAATCCCAGATGATCTCTGGTGGATTGTTTCTGTTTGATTTTCTAAACAAACAGAATCCAGACTGAACATGAAGACATGTGTTCATGCTACCGCTGCAGCTTCCTTAACTGCTCTCTCACACACATGCAGGAGCTGTGAAATACAGCATGGAAGCAATGACATACACACACACAAACACACACATCAGCCAGGCATCAAATTTACCTCGCCACTCTGCACACTCTGCACACAAACCTCACGCTGGCTTGCTTTACCTCTCCTTATTACTCTTTACCATCTGATCTGTATACTCCTCTCCTCTCCACGGCAAACACACACACAAAGACACACACACACACACACACAAACACACACACACACACACGCACACATACACACAAACGTGTGCTGTGCCCACATAAAGGTCTTGGCAGTAATGAAAATGAAAAAATGATACTCACACACATACAGAACGCCCAGTTAGTGAGTTTAAACACACACACACACACACACACACACACACACACACACACACACACACACACACACACACACGTGTATCACAACATATAGGAGAATCTGGGACGGGGGACCTCTGAGTGCATGCACACTGGTGTTAGCATCATTAGCATATCCAGTGTGATGGTATTGATTCATATCTGTGGGCGTCTTTCCTCCACAGCGGCTCACAGAGGTAGCAGGGCTCTTCTATGTGTTCCAAATCTACACAACAACAAGGCTACAGTTTAAGCTAACAGCAGCACACTGAGTGTAAACGCATGAACCCAGGCCAACGAGCCACCTGGTTGCTTCTTGGAAAGGTTCTACTTAAAGTGGATTCTAATTTAGCTCCAATTCAGGTCGATAACATCAATGTGGGGCTTCGGGGGAAAAAATAGTTTACGTTCCTGCAAGGATGGGGCCGACCTTCATGGTGTAAACCTGCCAGAGCGGCACTGAGATGGATGTTTGCTATGTGGTAAGGGGGAGGAAACACGGTGGGTGTGTGCGTGGGTCACAGTAGCCTGGCTCACAACAAGATGGGTGTTCAGGTTTGCCTCAATATTATCAGCAAGTTCGAGTTTCAAAGATGAGGCAATGCTCTGTGAGGTAGAGACAAATGCCACAGATGTCCTAAACAGAGCACTTGATTACTTTTCCTCATCAGAGGGCTTGGATGGATCCATCATTATTAGCAGCAACAGATGAGGGTCAGACATGATGCTCAAGTCATTTAGAGAACAGAAGCAGCAGATGGCGGTGACTTTCTGAAGCTAAAAACAATTAGCTGCCGTCAAAACATCGCTAAATGATGTTGCAATGCAGCACGGGTGAGAGGGGAGAACATTGTCTTGTCAAACGCTCCCTCCACATCAAGCTGCTTTAGAGTTACACCTCCTCACTTAGGCAGAGTTTAGCATCCATGGCACGCTACTGATGATGCTCGTGTGAGACTACAGTACAAACCACATGAGTACAGATCAGCCTTCACCTACCAGCGAGGCAGCGAGGCAGGTAATGTAAGAAGAAGAAGAACATGAAGAACATTTAAGTTGTATGGCGCCTTTCTCAGATTCAAGGTCACCTTCCAGATCAGCAGCAGTAAAACAACAAACAAAGCAATCCAGATGAGAAAACAACAGGAAAAAACACCAGCAGCCGTAGAAAAAGAAATCGAGACATGGACCAAAACTATGGACAGAAGAATCAGACACAGTGACACACACACACACACACACACACACATTAACCTCCTCTGACTCCTGTGTGTGCCGAGCTTTACCAACATCTGTGTGACACTAGCTCCTCATACACCCACACACACAAACCATCGCCTATATATTCCGTAAAAATGCACCGTTTGCTGTGTTTGCAGAGTGTGTGTGTGTGTGTGTGAAGGACTCAATTGTGTCGTCGTCACACAATATAGAATCATGAACAATCTCAAGGTGCCATATTGCTTCAATATCCATAGAAGAAGAAGTCCTCTTCAGTACATAGTGACTCATTTAACCAGGAAACAGACTGAGACTGATCTTCTGCTTTACTCCATGGACTCCATTTTGTTCATCACATCCTTATTTTGTAATGTGTATTCTTTGTTCGAGCTGCGGTCAAGTCCAAGATCAACCAATCAGCTCCAACAAAGATTACAAGAATTAGCCAATAACATGATGATCGAATCTTGAAAACTTCCACAATGCTAAGACGTTCACAACTGTTGCTACAACATTAAAAATAAAGAACTTTGTTGAAACGGCACGACATCATCACATTCTTTGAGTTTTCTCTCCAAAGCTTTCCTCCTTTCACTTACACACAACAGTTTGTGGGAGATCAAGAGGGAGGGAGACAGTCAAAGGGAAGGAGCGACACGAAGATGAGAGGAAGATGAGGAGGTACTTTACAAAGACAGAGGCAGATGAGGACAGACGGGGGGGCTGTGGACAGACTGCTGAATTATTCAGAGACTGGTTTAACTTTTCAGCAGCACTGTTCTTGTCTGTGTCTCCTCTTTTGCCTGGGACAAGTAAGTGTGTGTGTGTGTGTGTGTGTGTGTGTGTGTGTGTGTGTGTGTGTGTGTGCGTGTGCGTGTGTGTGTGTCTGTGCCATAAAGAGATGGACTATTTTCACAGATTGGGCCGTCTCGTAATGACAGGTTGAACAAATGGTCATGGAGCCTGGGCGAGTCCGTTATAGAAGGAGGGAGGGAGAGATGGGAGCAGCAGAGAGAGAGGAAGAGTGAGAGAAGAGAGGGATTAAAAGGGAGCAGAGCGTGCGGGAGGGATGGAGAGAGATCGGATTTAAATGGAGAGAAGAAATGATGAATTGGGGAAAGGATGGACGCAGTGGAATGGGGTTAATAGGTTGGAGTCGGAGGCGTTCTGAGTGATCCAATGTTTTATTCAGGGTTTCTCCTCTAACAGGTTTGTGTGAACGTCCTGTGCAAACCCCAGAGGAGGCGCAGATGAACCTGCTTCACATGGTGTCAGGACGCAACACATCAGACCACTTGGATCTCCGTCTCTAACCCCCATGTTGTTGTTGTTGTTGTGTACTTCCTCATTTCCCCTCATAGGTTCACGTGACAGGTTGTTCCGAGTTCATCTCACAGAAGAGGAAGAAAATGCTCCAGTGTGCGGACGACTCATCATATAGCTGTGTTGAACTCTGAGGTCCATTTGTCTTCCAACAGAACCTAACGAGAGTTTGTGACATGGACACACACTCGTTCCCCTGCGGCGACTGGCGTGTTCAAGCCGCTGCATTTCACACCAACACGACTGGCGCAATTACATACAAATCATTATCTACAGCAGCAGAGTCGGAGTCTTAATAACTACAATCAGGTAACCAAGTGTAAATGCCATAGCAACCACAGACTGATGATCACAGTCAGGTGACATTGTGACGCAGGAAATGAAAGAATCAGCCAAGGAAAGCCAAACAAGTTTCAGCTAGGTATCTAACGCTCTGAGGTCTGGATGAGGTGGCCGGTGTAAACCCTGACCCCTCTGCCTGCCAACGTTCTACTCCTTCTACAAAACAAGTCCGGTTTCCAGGGAATAAGGAAATACGAATTGAAAACAAGCTGTCATTGCAATTCCATGCAGCAAAGGCCCTCAACAGACACCCCCAGAAACCCTTTGTCTTAGTGATCTGTGAAGGATGACTAATGCTCGTGCAGCCGATGTGGGCCAGATTCCTCAGACCTCCGTGGCCTCCAGAGGAGGGGAACGAAGCCTTCGAGCAACGTCTGCCAGAATAGTTTGTGCAGCGTCCCACGAGTTGCTCGTAGGCCGTGAAAGCCTTGTGAGTGCCAACTGAGTAATTGTCATTTTTTAATTTGATGGGATACTCTGGAGTCGTAGATTTGTCTCAGAGGCAGAAAATCAGCAGAACATGTTCCACACCATCAGATGGTAGGAGGTACTCTGACCACTGTTCAGGCAATTCATCCGACTTTGATTTGGCCCGATGCTGTGTTTTCATCAATATTTTTCCTTACAATGCCGTGCCTGTACATTTACATATACAGTATTAACATATATGGCCTCAGCTGCTATGAAGCAACATCACACGGTAGAACCAGGAAGTTACCACAGAATAGGAATCCACCAAGAATGCAGGCATTAGGGTAAAATGTCACAGGAAAACACTAAAATGACCAAATTTACATCTAACTCAATGTATAAGCTCATGTAGAGGAGCGTTTAGAGGCTTTTCATTGTGTTCTGAGGAACCATGAGTGTCCATTCAAAGGCCTGTGGCCTGCATGGGCGGTTGTTCTTTTGTGTGAAGTGTTACCAGTCCAGTTCTCAGCGTGGCCTCCATTGGGCTAAATGTGAGGGTGTGACAGTAACAGACCGCCAGGATCTATGGAGAGTAAAAATAGACTGTGCTGCAGCAGTGCTCTGTACTACAGCAAACTCTCTGTACTCACTGAGGTGCTGAGGGAAACAGCTGAGGCCATAAATCAGACTCGTTACATTCTGGGTTAAAGGATCCATGGGTACTACAGGACCGACCGTCTCATGGAGCGTAAATATACACAAACTAGTTAGTGCCAGCAATGTGTCAGGCCTCTCTCAGGTACTGTGGTCGCATTCACACACATTCAGGCTAAGAACACTACAAATGTTAGGACTTCCTGTGCTTATGACAGATCAATCAGATCAATCAGATCAATCTGGCAGATTTAACAGTATTCTGACCATGTTTACAGCATCGGCTAGAGACGGGTTACAGAGTCTCACTGACCCTCAAGCAAAGGGTAAAGAAAACCATATGGGACAGGAAGGAAGTGTGTTACGAGGTGATTTACGCATTTGCATGTCAGGGATAAAAACACAGCAACATGTCCTCAGAACTCCAGGCGAACTGTATTTAGTTCAGACAATAGTGATCGATAAGTCCAACCACACTGATCACATTAATCAGTTTATGTCTGCTGAGCTTTGGCCTGACCTGATCACACACACGGTCTAGTGGAGCTCCGCCTCCTCCAACCGCTCAGCTCTGCGTCTTGCACACACACGCACACCAACACCCCCCCATTCCACAGAATTGAATGTTCCTACGACGATTTGTCCGTATAGCTTTGAGACCAGGCAGCTCATTAACTCGCCTACTTTCATTGGCGTTCACCGTTTCTTAAGGTTAAGCGCTCACACAATGAGACCGCTTTGTAATTGGAGAGATATTTCATCAGAGTTTTGCACTCGAAGAAATACAGGAGAGACCTCCCTGCACGTGTCTTTGGGGTTTCCCTTCATTCAAGGATTGAAGGGCAGCGTTTTGTGTGGTACATGTAAAGAACAGAAACGCTTTAAATAGACACTTTAAGTACGAGTCCACTTGATGAGGACATTTGGAGCAAAATGAATTGGATATTGCTTTGTTTGGCATTCTAATGTGAAGGAAATGTATTTATAGATCCTTTTTACACTGCGGCTTGATTTCAGGGTCGTTACACTCATTTAACACATTCGACACATTCCCAGCTCTTATTTGCATTGAAGAACAAAACCAATCAGGAGGCACCAGGCTTCTAAAGGACACCACAGGATTCATTTGATTCATTCCAAGTGAGGGGTATTAAACTCCTTTTAAAGGCATTCTGAGAATCAGAAATATAAGAGAAGAAGAAACTTTATTGGGTCCAATCACATGCCATGTGAATCTAAAATTTGTCTTGCGTGTCCCTCTCACACGCACACACACGCTTTACAGAGGGTTCAAAGCAGGGCAGCTATGATACGGTGCCCCTGGAGCAGATTTGGGGGTCCGGTGCCTTGCTCAAGGGTACCTCGGCAGTGCACTGGAGGCAAACTAGCAACTCTCCAGCTGCCAGTCCACTTTCTTGGTCCATACGGGACTCAAACCGGTTCCCTGGCTGAGTGCCTATGAACTGAGCTACTGCTTTATGCTCAAATGTAGAATATCATGACATGTTTGAATTTGTGTGTCTGCAATGCCCACGTAAGAAAGTTACTCCATATTCAATATCTGGCATTTGAAGGTGGTAATGGGTTTAAGGGTGGTAGATAGGTAGAGATTGGTGTAAAGAAGGGAACTTTATCTGAGGCTCTAAAGCAAAGATTGTATTTCATTTGAACCTTAACGCCTGTAGGTGTGGCTCAGACGCTCGCTCGCCTATTTGATCAATCTTCAGGATGAACTACTGTATCCACAGAGGGGCAAGAAAAAGGCCGGCAGATAAACGATCCCTGGCCAGCATCACAGCCCCAACCAACAGTGTGAACAAAGATGGTGAAGTGGAGGAGATTAGCGTGTATCCTACACACACACACACACATGGGAGGCCACAGAGTGAAGTTGGAGAACGTTTCATCCATATATTATAAAGGCTTCACTGCAGCTGGTGTCTGACAGGAGTGGATGTTTCTGCTCCCCTGAAGTCTGGAGGGATTGAGTTTGGAGGGAATGCATACCTTCCATTCTTTGGCCAAATATTTTTTTTTGAAGAAAGCATCTTGTGTTACAATGAGCCTCCGGTTATGGGCCAATCTGTAAACTTATTGTAAACATCGAGAAGGGAAGAGAAAAAAAAAAAATAAGAGGATGCAGGTGTGTTGCTTTTCAAGAAATGGACCTGGAAATAAGACAAATGGGCTGGAGGATTGGCCCCTCTGTCAGACTGTGACATGTCCCTCTGGATGGCTGAGGTTGAGCTTTTACATGCTAGACTGTGTCATGAATCATTCTTACATTACATTACAATCATTTGGCAGACGCTTTTATCCAAAGCGACTTACATTACATTACCACCCTTCGCAGAGGGGGGAGCAATTAATGGTTCAGTGCCTTGCTCAGGGGCACCTCGACAGGGGCTCGAACCGGCAACCCTCCAGTTCCCAAGCGGAAGCACTACCGACTGACCCACTGCCTCCTTCTTAGTATTCCAGGAGCCAAACATGAACTTCAGGTAACTTCAGCCGTCCTAAAAGCATGAAAACATGGATTGGACCACGATGTCAAACGAGTCGGCTTCCCTATCAGAGCTCCTAACAGCTGGAGGTTCAGTCACTAACACACACAAAGGCAGCTTTGTGATCTTGATCAGTCATCAACAACAACAGAAGAAGTGGCGGGGCGACGGCTTCACCAGTGAACCAAAGGTGGCTCAGTATCGACAGGACACAAGTGCAAAGGAGGGAAAAGTGGGGGAGTGGGGGAGGAGTTAAAGGGTGAAAACGAGTGGAGGTGAGGAAGGTCTGAGACATGAGGAGGAGCAGGGGGAGGCCTCAGAGCACGAGGGAGGGAGGGGAAGAGAAAGAGAGAGAGAGAGAGAGAGAGAGAGAGAGAGAGAGAGAGAGAGAGAGAGAGAGACAGAGAGAGAGACGGTGTGCACGCCTGCGTTCACAGAATGACTACAAAATATTCAGTATTTATGAGCGTGTGTATCTGTGGCTATGATAGTGGTGGTGGTGGTGTGTGTGTGTGTGTGTGTGTGTGTGTGTGTGTGTGTGTGTGTGTGTGTGTGTGTGCATGTCTTGGCCATGAGCAGACAAGCAGAATAGCAATGCCAGCTTGCAATGGGAGAAGGAATTTACTCCTCAGAGGAGAAGATGGACAAAGAGAGGAAGAGAGGGTAAGGGGGGGAGAGAGAGAGAGAGACAGAGAGAGAGAGAGACAGAGAGAGGGAGAGAGATGGAGAGAGAGTGAGAGGAATATGAAATAAGAAAGAGATGAACAAAGATGTGAAACAAGGGAAGAAGAGAAAAAGAGAGGAAAGAAAGATGAGTGAAGGGAAAAAAAACAGAATGGAAAGGAAGAAGAAAATGAGAGAAAAGAGGAAGAAGACAAACTGAACCACTGTGTTCAACATAAAGAACTCTCTCTCTCTCTGTCTCTCGCCCGTGAGCAGCAGAGCGCCGCGCTCCTCCGCTCTAATCTGCACAACGCTTATTAAAAAAATCAACATGTTTGATATGAGGATTAGGATTTACACTCTGCACAGGCTGCTGAGGCATGCAGATAAACACACACACACACACACACACACACAAAGAAGGGTTTACGTTTCACAGCATGGAAAATGCACACACACACTCACAAAGAGAGAGAGATGTATTAACACACTGGTGTGCTGTGCTATAATCAGCTGTATCCTATTATATTGAGCTCTGTCAAGACACTTAGCCCCGCAGCCCACATGTGAGAACAACACACACACACACACACACACACACACACACACACACAAAGAGCATTCAAATTGTGTAACACAGCCGTTTACGTAAGCGTGTCGCACACCCACTCCCTTGGAGTTGACACTTTGCAGATCATTGAGATGATGAGCAATGAGAGAGAGAAAGAGAGAGCGGGAGGGAGAGAGGGAGAGAGAGAGAAAGAGAGAGAGGGAGAGAGTGCAAGGAGCAAGAGAGTGAGAGTGAGAGTGAGAGTGAGCGTGAGCGTGAGCGTGAGAGTGAGTGTGAGCGTGAGCGTGAGCGTGAGCGTGAGCGTGAGCGTGAGAGTGAGAGCACAACTATAACTAGTATAAATAGTGAGCAGGCCGCCTTAGTTACTAAATTTAGCTCCCTGGAACAAATTCAGCCCAGCTTGTGATTCTTCTTGATGAAGTGTAAACCTCTGGACTGTAAACTCTGCTGATTGGTGCTTTGCCTGAACGATGTTGCATTCCACCCTACAGCGTCGTTTCTGCTGAGGCTCCAGTTCGGTTATTCCAAGAAAAGACATTTAAGGCCACAGGAATGCGTAAACAATCCCACAAACACACTTTCTTATCTTCTCAGCGACTGAATGTGGAATTTTAGAAGCGATTTCCAGGATTTTCTTTGTTCCTTTTCCCACAGTGACATTAGGACTTCCTGTACGCTGAGTGAAATATTTTTTACAATACTTGCTTTTGTAACTTTTGGCATCTCTTAAATTCTCATAAAGAATTTCAGTGTTCAGAGGTTGAAATGATGTCGTCCTCACTACAGGTCTGTATTGGACGCCGGTTCAACGAGACCATTTCAGATGATTGTGAGCTTTATCTTCTTTATGGAATCAGTTTGAAATCACAAACCAGCAGCTTTTCCTCCCTGAAACTGCATTATGGGGGATCCTTTCAGTGAGGACTCATGAATAATTTGCTTGAATGTGACAGTAGCTGGTGCAGCTTTCAGACTTGGGAGGGTTGGGAGGGGGGGGGGGGGGCCTTCAGATCTTTCTGACCGAAATGAAGAACAGAACGATGCAAACAGGGATGGCAACAGAAGATGGATTAAATCGCTCACAGCTCCTGTCTTCTGATCCGTGTATCTATCGTCTGGTCTCTGTCCATTCCAGCTCAAACCTATAGTTACAGGCGGACACATGACCAAGAAGACACGTCTGCAGATACGCAGCTGAAATGAGGGACAGAGCCAGGAGTTCAGACAGACGTACGGAGGAGAGCACTGAAGCAGAACTGCCGTGAAGCCTCTTTGCGTCTAGACATCTAATCAGGATTCCTGCTGGACAGACGTCTCTCTAAGGAGGGGCTCCAGGTGCGTCCAACTCAGAGGACGAGCCAGAACACGCTCCAGCTACGATACATCACATCAAGAGAGACGTGAAGGACGAGGCCAGTGAGAAGGAAGTGGTGGCTTCTTATCCAAGACCCTGATAAGTGACAATAAGGATCCATGAAGACACACTAGCCAATACAATGTCCATTAATGCTAATAGCACCGTGTCTACTCTATGAGTTCAGTCCCCATATTATGTCCCGCATACTCTGTCTTTGTCTTTCTGTCTCTGCATTTGCCCGTCCCCCTCGCTGTCACCTTCATTTCATCAATCTGGCACATTTGTTTGTGTGAATGCTTGGATGACATCAGTCATCCTGGCCAACATGGAACATATCCAGGATGACGAATGGAAACAAAGAATCATTCTGAGGGAAAAGACATTTACCCTTAAAGAACCAATGTATATCGTTGACACCACATTTTCCCCCCTGACATTCAAGACCTGCACACTCACAAAGAATGAAAGGTTGGCCCTAACCTGGACCTGGCTTTCTCACATAAAAATGAACTTGAATGGACGGCTTTGAGTCCCTAGGTTCTCACAGTAAAGCTTCATCCTATATGTGACACCGCCTGCTACAATGAGCCCAGTATAAGCACACATATGGAGGTTGTGTCCAGGTGGCAGTTGAAAAACATAAAGAAAGAGTCTACACACACACCCACACCTGTGTTTCCATCTGAGTGAAGACGATGTGCCGTCATTAAAGAAGATCCAACATGTACGGCTGCTCTCTTAACTGAAGCCTCCTCGCCTTTCATCATTCCTCTTATTGTGGCTTTTTACATTTCCATCCTTTCACATTTCCCCTCGCTTTTCATTTTCTCGCGTCCCTTTCACCTTCATCACTCTCTAAAGCTTTCCTACAATGGCTCCGCAATCTACTTCCAATTTTGTTTAGCTGCCTTTCATTTCTCTCTCTCTCTCTCTCTCCCACTCTCTCCCTCTCTTTTGCCTTTTTCCTTATGTTGTGCCTCTACGCGGTCCATTTTTGCATCTTTTCCATTACCATCTTCCTCTTCATTTTCATCATTTCATCATATAACCTCCTTCTTCTTCTTTTGACCCCGATCCAATTTTAGCAGCAGAAGAGCAAGAATCAGCGTGTGCAGATGTGGCTAAGAGGTTGTAGGCTGAGCGGTTGGCAGCAGATCTCTGTGGGCGATGGAACTGAAGAGTAGGAGGACGTTACCTGATCGGACCGCAGCTGGTTCATCTTTTGTGCTAATGCTGTCGAGTCCCTGAGTGAAATGGAGCAGATCACCACCCACCAGTACTATACTGCATAGTAACCACGAAGCGGTTTGAGTATAGAATGTGAACTCAAAGACAGTGGTGTGGACTTCAGAACAAAACTGTTAATCGTTCAACTGTGGCATTCAATGTGGTGGAGCATCAAGTATACTATGGTTTGAAACTGACATGACTTAGACTCCACAGCCCTAACTTGCTTCCTCGTGACTTGGAAAACAGTGACACTTGTCAGAAATGTCAACATGCTGACTTTGTTCTGATTTAATTGTTGTAGTCCACATCAAAAAGAACCTTTTAGTCTCCACAGAGAGTTTGGGCTGGTCCGATGTGTGGGTCTGTGAAGCCCACACATCGGCTTTGTAAGTCTTCCCGAGATTTTCCTCTGAGGACGTGAAACTTTTCAAACGACAGCCAAGACGAAGGTTCAAACAAACAAACAAATATATAAAACAAACAGAGAGATGAACTCAAATTAGAATAGGAGGTTTATACAAATACACTTGGAATGTGAAAACGTTCTACACACACACACACACACACAGACACACACACACACACACACACACACACACACAAACACAGGTTTGTTGTCTTTTCCTGAGCACCTGAAAGACTTTGCAGAGGTTGAAAGCTTCACTAATGTCAGCAATAATGCAAAGCTGCTGAAGTGGTTTCTCCTTTTGATCGCCCCAAACAAACACACACACACACAAACAGGGCTCACGCTTTCACACCTGTGACTCCGTCGTCTCAGCAGTGAACTTGATTTTCTCGGAGGCCCTTGTTTCTTAACAGCGTTCCTCTAAAATATCTGCCTCCGTCTCTCCTCTCTCCTGCCGTAGGACATACGTCACACTTTGCTCAAGTACACTTCTCCTTCGCAACAATAACAGAAAATGATTTAGATTTGCTGTGTAAGGTTTGTGCCGGCTCCTTCACTGCCTTGACGTTTGCCAACACTGCCTGGCTGGCTTTACTCTGTGTGTGTGTGTGTGTGTGTGTGTGTGTGTGTGTGTGTGTGTGTGTGTGTGTGTGTGTGTGTGTGTGCATGTGTGATTTCCTTGAATACCCTGACAGCAACTCTTCATTGTGTTGTAAAAAGGGTCAGAATGGTGCACAGCTTGTGTTGTTTAACCCTCTGAAGCCGCAGCATTTGGAGCTATTTTCATCAAAGGTCACCATTATTAAGTCCTGAAGGTGTGAAAGTGAAAGCATCTATGGGTGCGGTGGGAATACTCCAACCTGCTACACACTCACACACTTTGTAGTCCCGTCTTGTCCAGTATTTTTTTTTACAGTACAAAGACTTTCGGAGGCAACTGAAAGCCACGTTTGTGGTGAAATACATTTTCAACCAGAGGATGAACGAAAATGCAATTAATGCGTGTGTAGGAACACACCCGATAAAGTGAGTAGGTGAAGATATCAGTGAGACAGCAAAGGTGAGACTGCGTCATTGTTTCAGGTTAAAATGTTGAGATCTTTGTAATTTGTATTTAGAACCTTGAACATAAACTATACAAATGGATTAATATGTACATTAAGATCTGAATCATTTTAGTATTTGTATGATGGTATATGATTTAATGTTCAGTTTTGAGGTATTTGAGTCGTCCAAAAGGCTCAAATCCAAAGTAAAGTCTTTCTGGATTCTGTCTATTTTAGTCTTAACATTTGTGACTCATGGCTGTAAAGTCTGAGGCATAATAATCTCCTCTTCCTGGTCTCATCTCCAACTATCTCTGCCACCAGCCAATCATTCCCTCCAAAACGATGAGCTAATCACCCCTCTGTGATGTGTTGGATTTCTCTGCTCAGCAAAGCATTATATCAAAAAAAAACGCCCCCGCCATGTTTAGTCATTTGGCAGCCTTGTCAATACAACATGTTGGAGCTGCCAAAGAGAGGACGAAGACAGGATGTAGAGATTAGAAAGAAGAAGAAGGTAACCACAGAGAGTAGAGGGATTAAGAGAAGAAATGAGAGAGAAACACAAAGCACGAGCAGATTAAAACTGCAAACACTGGCTTCTGTTTGGGTTTTGGAACAACAAAGTGTTTCCACGTTGGTTATCGCAGAGATTTACCTTTACTTTACATTTCTTATTGGGTAAATATTAAGAGTTGTTGTTATTACTTATGGATTAGTGTTGATGTTCACTACAAATAAGCAGATGTCTTTCAGGAAGGCTGTGGAAACATCCAGAACATCCGTGCATCCCACCAAAGAGTCTAACCCATCTCATCTTTTCCTTGAGGTAGACAAACTGCTTCCTCTGATGCTCCACTGCTGAGTTATTTCATCCCTAACTCCATATATCATCGCTGTGCATTTAGCCGAAACACAAGGAGGTGAAGGAACTACACATCATCCTTAGTGCAGACATGGGTTTGACCCTTTGATGAACCCCATGATGACCAGCAGCGGTCCCTCTCTGTTTTTAGATGCTACACTGAATCATATCTGACATTCAAACGCCTCTGCTCCAGCTCCATGCAAGGCGTGTGTGGGAGCACAAGTAAGTGGGAACCATTGATTACTTTGGGGGTGTGCTAACAACCGTATTCTGCTTCACAAAAACACCTCATGCCTCTTTGCACTTCTACATGTGAGCGGTTTAGTGCTGGTGTAAACCCCCCAGGGCAAAGAGCAGGAAGCAAACGCTAACAGTAACAGAAACACTTATTGTTTTACTCCAGCTGCTCCGTGGTTGTTTGAGGAATTTACAGAAAATGTTGGACTTAAGATCACACAACGAACAAGCTAGCTTTTATCCAAAGCGACTTACATTACATTACCACCCTTCGCAGAGGGGGGAGCAATTGAGGGTTCAGTGCCTTGCTCAGGGGCACCTCGGCAGGGGCTCGAACCGTCGAACCTCCGGTTCCCAAGCTGACGCACTACCCACTGATCCACTGCCTCCCTACATGGACACACAGTACCATTACAGGACTGCATCTCCAGCCTTCTGTGACGCCAAATGTGGAGATGCTGGCACCTAAACTGCTTGTGGATGAAGCTTCTCAGTCATCCAGGTCATTGAATCTCTCACAGTAGCAGTTGAAGTCATCTCGCTGGCTTCACGCTGCCTACACGCTGTTCCGTGACTGCTACTTGCTGGAACATGTTTGCCTCTCAGCCCGGCTGCTGCAGGGCCAGAACAGCAACTCAAGTACTGCAAATACACTTCACAATTCCATCTGATAGCATTGATTCTGTTGCTGTTGGCTTTACTTTAGCATTGTGGGTGGAGTGAATGTCTTGAAAAATGCTCTTTTAAGTTTATGTACACTTACAAACTTGATGATTACATAAACAGTGAGTTAATAGTAGAGTACTAGTAAAGCAGTATTTTACTGTATGTATGTATGAGAACACTGGCTGACTTTGTTGCAGCGCTGGAGCAGGCAGTGTGAACGCTGTGACCTGGTAAACTGAAAGGTGTAGAATCGTCCATCACTGCATGGAGAGGCAGCAAGAAACTGGCCTTTGGGTTCAGGGTTGATGATCCTGCTCAACCAATGGTAGAAACTCTGAAGCAGTTTGATTTTTCATTCATGTGTGGTCATTGTAAACACTGAAAACCTGATCCAGGACTCAAAACCTGATCCAGGACCAGGACTCAAAACCTGATCCAGGTCTCGGGTCCAAGCAGACTCTGTATCAGCTCCGATCACCAGACGCATCATCCTCACAGCAGGAGATGAGCTGAGGCTGAAGCATTGAAGATCTTTGCTGTCATGAGGAGCCATGTTGAAAGCGGCAGATGTGATTATGCCCTTCAGGTTCAGGTCTCAACCAATGAGGAGATCTACTTTGATTACAAAGGCACATTCTTGCCGTCCCTAGGAGGACGTAACCCTCCAGTCCCTTTTACATGCCAACAACATGTTTTTCTGCCGTACCTGTGAGGATTTAAGCGACGTTACTTTTATGTCCTTTAGTCATTTGCATTTCAGCTCTCCGGGAGGTTTTAATTAGCACAACAAAGAGCTGTGTGTGTTTCTAGATGACGCACCGGGGGGGGTTCTTCCTCAACACGTCTTGAACACGGCGAGTTGAAGGTTGATTGGTTATTCTTATCTTTATCATGTCAAGTACCCAGCATTTTTTGCTTTTAATCAAAGTACTGAGCGCATGCAAACGTACGTCACTGCATTTGTTCTATTCGCAAATCACTACCAGAGACTGAAATAGCTACAATTGACAGCTCCACTGAGTTATTCATTACGTTACTGGCGGATCGCCGGATCTGCAGTAAAAGTGCAGGCAACAAACGACTTCAGCGTTTTGTCGATCTGTTCCTCTCGGTTTAAGAAGACGGGACAAAGAATCATCGTGGTGTGTGTGTGTGTGTGTGTGTGTGTATGGCCATGGCCAGTTTCTTCATAATGTTGTCTGGTCTCCCTGCTGCTATAACTGCACTGGGCAACAGACACAGAAACCACAGAACCTCAGCAAACAACCGAGTGAGAAAGTTAAAATCAATTGGACCGATGTAGAAAAAGGTGATTGGTGATTGATTTTCTTACTGGAATCACCGGCCTGGTTAACCTGCAAAGCAGAGCGAGCAGGTGATTCCTGATCCTGCGGGGCCGGGTGTGTTGGCATGCGCGTGTGTGTGTACTTGTGTTGTCAGCAGGTTCACTCACATGAAGCAGAGGGGAATACAAATCTGTCCATGCTGGCGTGTGCGTGAACATGATGGATCGTATGTAAACAGGGTCACCTGCCCCCCTCTCTCTCTCTCTCTCTCTCTCTCCCTCTCTCTCTCTCTCCCTCTCTCTCTCTCCCTCCCCATGCATTGCAATTATATTCTCTCTCTCTCTCTCTCTAAATCTGCAGCCGGGGCACCTTGGGAGTACAGCGGCCGTTTTGGTTCTTGAAGACATTTTCCTCTTCGTGAAATTCCACATTTGTTCCACTATGCTGTCATCCTGCCTTAGCGTCACCCTTTGGCTCTGCAGGGCCTTTGGGAAGAACAAATCAAAACAGAGAGGATTGTTTCAATTTCACACGCCATGTTTAAGTCTGGTCGTCTGCCGCCTCGACACAACTTCAGCATAGGAACTACATTAGGTGCTACTTTACCTGGAACTGTCCACAGGAGGAACCATGTGGATTGTAGACAGTTTATAGCCCTCATCCCCATTCTGCTTCAAGTACCACCAGGACTACAGAAATTACAGCAGTAAGGCAGCGACCTCGTTTACAACCGTTGCCAAAGCTTCCCCAATGATGCTCGCACAAACGCACATGCAACCGGAGTCAGAGAGATCAATTACATTGGAGTTTTGTGGATTTCCTGATGTTGGAGAAGACAAACGGTTCTAGGAGACAAAGCTGCTGATGCCCAGCTGAAAGGCAAAAGAGGAGCAAGGGTTTGTCCGTCTCAAAATCCATTTCAAAACCTCACTACCGCTCTTCTGCTGAGTACAAACATTGTTGACTCTTATAAGCTTCATGAAACCCTGAACCATCTGAGCACAGAGTTCTACAATTTCATCACCAAACCCTGGTTTCTTGATTTGAGTTCTCAAGTTCCTAAAAAGGGCATTTATTTATTCAAGTTTACCTCGAGCGTCTTCTCCCCTTAAGGCTCTAACAGCTGTTCACTACACAACACTGTGACCAAATGTTCACACTGTAAGCGACAGGACCAACAAATCGTCTGGGTCCATCCCTTCTCTTACCGCCGAACACCGTGGACACAAGCCAGCGTCTGGTCAGTCAACAGGCTCGCCGGCCAAGAAAAGTTGGCCGGAGCGGAACTGTTTGCAGTCACAGCTACCAGCAATCATGTTGTTTGCTCTATGTTGTTCTGCTAGAAGTGTGATTTAGTTTAATTTAGAACAAAATGGGAGAGAATTTGTCAAAGGATTTTTGAACTTGGAGCTTGTGTAACTCATTGTTATTACAAAGCTTCTGTTTACTCATCTAGGAATCTTTTTAGGATCAAATGTTGCTGTAAGACGACTTACAAGACCAGTTGGTGTCATGTGGGAGAGTGCTAATCGTGGAGAATCTGCAGTATTGCTCTTCCCGTGAGCCACATCCATTTAACCACCGGGAAGCCATATGAGCCATATCTACCATCGCTGACTGACACGGGTAATGGAACAGGCACAGAGGCAGAGGGCAAAGAAGAACGGGAAGGAGAGGAAGAGGGCGAAGATGTGCAAATGGAAGGAGAAAAGAAAAGAAATGGGAGAGACGCAGTGAGGTTAAATCTCTATTTTGTAATAAATAATAAATGTCTCTTTTGCCACTTTATGTTGCAGACAGATATAGAATAGAGATGTGACTACAAACAAGTGTTTACATCTGCAGGTCTGAACGCTGGCAGCATCCAGTAAACGGACCGAGCAGAGACGGAGGCCACAGATAACCAAACGGACGCCACAGCCAAACACCGGAGCTCCTCAGAACTCGTCTGCCGAGGTCGTGCAGGACTTTGGCACTTCAAAGAGACTTTCCAAATTATTTATGGGATCCAAACTGGCTCAGATCAAAGGCCTGATGACACTGAATGACTCCGAAACCTCTGAAATACTTTCATTTGCTTCAACACCAAGTATAACAACAGGCCGTCATTTTGCTGTCAAACAGGGATGTAATCTTCGTCTACCTCCGCTTGAAGAAGAGACGGGAGAGCGTAGGGGAATCCAACCTGAGACCTGTCCTCGCCCCGGGGAATATACTGGTGTGTGCAAGTCATTAAAGACTAATTGTTTTTCTATCACAATCCCCATCGATCTGAGGTCGTAGTGGGGGGAATCTATTTTTACACCGTACAAATGAAATATCCATGGAGTGATTTCCTATTCCTGTAGAATTTGGGTTAGAAGAGCCGAAGAAATGGGTGGAAAGAGAGGGAGGGAGAGAGGGAGAGGGAGAGAGAGAGCGAGAGGGAGAGAGAGGAGGGGAGAGAGGGAGGGAGGGAGAGACAGAGAGAGAGAGAGAGGGGGGGAGAGGAGGGGAGAGAGGGAGGGAGGGAGAGACAGAGAGAGAGAGAAAGGGGGGGAGAAAGAGAGAGAGAAATGGAGTGGAGAGAGGGGGAGAGAGAGATACAAAACAGGGACAGGGAGAGAGGGAGAGTGAGTGAGACAGAGAGAGAGAGGGAGAGGGAGAGGGAGAGGGAGAGAGAGAAAGAGAAAGAGAAAGAGAAAGAGAAAGAGAGAGGGAGAGAGAGAGAGAGAGAGAGAGAGAGAGAGAGAGAGAGAGAGCGAGGAATAGAGACAGAGAGCGAGAGAGAGGTTAGAAGGAGAATTAAGAACCACAAACCAATAAAAGCCACAAGAGTTAGCATTTGTGTGTGAGTCTGTGTGTGTGTGAGTCTGTGTTGGTGTGTCTGTGTGTGTGTGTGAGTCTGTGTGTGTGGGTCTGTGTGTGAGTCTGTGTGTGTGTGAGTCTGTGTTGGTGTGTCTGTGTGTGTGTGTGAGTCTGTGTGTGTGGGTCTGTGTGTGAGTCTGTGTGTGTGTGAGTCTGTGTTGGTGTGTCTGTGTGTGTGTGTGAGTCTGTGTGTGTGTGAGTCTGTGTTGGTGTGTCTGTGTGTGTGTGTGACTCTGTGTGTCTGTGCGTTTGTGTGTGTCATTCCGCACCTGGTTGTCAGGAGCACTTACTCAGTGTCAGTGGCAGCCAGCTGATAATTAAAGCGGAGAAAGAGAGACAGACACACACGCACACACACACACACACACACACAGTTTACCAGCATGCAAGCAATCATGTGCCTGCATAAATATAAACAAAGGGGCGACACCAGCAGATATGAACAATGGGACACACACACACACACACACACACACACACACACACACACACACACACACACTCATATTGCAGGCTGGCTGGAAATGAGAGTGAGCGAGGATTAATTACAGGCACTAAAGAAACGAAAAGAGGTGAAAGAATAAGAAAGATATGAGGGTGTGAAGAGGTGTGTGTGTGTGTGTGTGTGTGAGTGAGAGAGATAGAGAGAGAGAAAGAGAGAGAGAGAGAGAGAGGGAGAGAGAGGGAGAGAGAGAGAGAGAGAGAGAGAGAGAGAGAGAGAGAGAGAGAGAGAATCATCTGGAATTCAGAGAGATTTCATGGAGCCACCAAACGATGCTGCCTTAAGGTCAAAAAGCTTCAGAAGTTTGCCACGACTACAGAAAAGAGACGAAGACAAAGTCCCGTATTATGACAGCAGTTTGTACGATAACTGCATCATCATCATCATCATCATCATCATCATCACTTGGGGAGTTCAAACAAAGCAATGCAGTGAGCTTGAGGAAACCCCTAAGCTGAAACCAATCAGCCCAGCAGCTCCTGAACAGAGAGGAGAGTGAGCCCCACCTGGTGTAAGAGCCACTGAAGGGGTGCAGAGACATGTTGGGAGCTCCTGGGGTTTGAAGGTTGAAGGCTCAGTCACGATTCTGTTCTTCTACATCTCTGAAATCCTGCCTGCATTTCACGAGCAGTCACATTTGTTTAGCTTTTGCCATTAATGAACTTCCAGAGGAGTGAAGTTGTCCTGAAACCTTGTTGGCGGTGCAGTGTTTACACATTGTGTGGCATCAGATGAAGTATCTTGTTATGTTGACATAACAAGACATAAGGTTGAGATCAGCTGTTTCCTGTGAACACTCAGATACTAAACATCAACACACCTCAGAGTGAACACAGCACCATGCAGTGTGAGGGTTTACAGGTGGTTGTAGCTCCGCTTTGGTTCGCAATCTGGCAGGAAACCAGAGCTTTTTGTTTGCTGCTGATGATGAGTGAACAGATGCTCCGCTCCTCTTTCAAAATAAGAGCATCCCGTCAAGAGGACCACTGCAGTGTGTGTGTGTGTGTGTGTGTGTGTGTGTGGTGGTTGTGGGGGAGGGGGTCCAGTTCTGTAAATGTGAGTCTTTTTCCGCTTGAATGACTTTTGCATTGTCGTGAATGTTATTGCATGGTACACAATAATCAGTACCCCCCCATCACTCTCTCACTCTCTCTCACACACACACACACACACACACACACACACACACACACACACACAATCAGTCAATAACTCAAAGCGCAACAATCTCTTGGCAATGCAGTTCAAACTGACGCTTAACAAAGGACAACAATGTCCTGAACGTGTTTGAAGTCAATGTACTGATGATTCCTGATGTGACCTCGCTGTTCCAACTAACTTCACCAAGGAGAGGAGATAATAAGGAAGGTGATCAGCTGGAACGTTCCACAATCCAACAGTCTCTTGGGTCCGGTGAACGACTCAATTCCCTGCTTGATGTGTCTGAATTTGGATCCTAAGCAGCACAGGAGGCGAGGAGGCGAGGAGGCGAGGAGGCGAGGAGGCAGTCAGCCGGTGTCAACCCATCATAAAGCCGCGCGTGTCCAAGGAGCTCTGGCTCCTTAAATAAGGCAGAGCAAAGTGAGTGATGATGGACCGAGAAGCACAAACACTGCAGGACAAACACCATTAAGGCCGGGTCACACTCACACACACACACACACACACACACACACACACACACACACACACAAAGCTGTGCCTTTATTGATATGTGATATGTGATATCAATAAATAATAGCAGCAGTTATGTTCCTCCTCTCTCATCACGTCAGGTTCTTCTCAGTCATAGTGCAGAAGGTGTGTGTGTGTGTTTGTGTGTGTGTGTTAATTGGTGTTAACTGGCAAAAAATTGGGAACAGACAAATGCCTCATCTCTTCACTTTCAGGAGGCATTCTTTCAATGTCTGAATCTGAACTTGTATTGATTTGTGCCCTGGGTCTCGGCTCGCCCTCCCACCAAGTATCAATAACACCGGTTGGGGACTTTCTGACCAATCAGTTTAAATATATGTTCACTGTATGTTACTGCCTGGTCACCAGGTGCTTTGTTTCTGTGGTTGGTCACATAAATGTCCTAAGCCTGTTTGTTAATGAGCCTTCCTGATTGGCTCCCTGATGATGTCACAGTTACTGTACATGTCACAGTCTGTTTCCGATCTGTCAGTATAGAAATGTAGTATCAAGAATCTGACCTGGTGGAAATAAAAACAATAAAGGAGAGAACCTTCATATTCTCTCTCATCTATGTTCATCAGCTGACTGCTACTGGCACTCAGTTCTTTTTGCACCACTGGGTCGTAATGTGTGTGTGTGTGTGTGTGTGTGTGTGTGTGTGTGTGTGTGCATTGAGTCAGTTTGGCTGGTAATGGAAAGAGAACAGAGACCACACCTACTCCACTGCAGAGAACCACAAAAACAACTCCAGAGGTGAACAACATACCAAACCCAAAGGACTTGCGTGTGTGCGTGTGTGTGTGCATGTGTGCGCGTGTGTCAACCTCGTCTCCTGAGGGCAATAATGCTCTGTGGCCAGGGTCAGGCGCCCTGAGTTATGAGGGCGTATTGATCCTGCTGAGCCTTGCAGTGATTGAGGTTTGTTTGTTTGGACAGTGGCTCCCCATCACTGAGCTCAGACTGCCGCATGGTGGAAAACTGCAATCTGCCTTTTGTGTGCGAGGGGGAACACACAGTCATCCTCCGGCCGCCCGCCCGCCCGCCTTAGCACGTAATGTCACTGAACAGCTTGTACGACCCATAATGTCACCAGAACACTGTGATTCAGTATCTGATCCCTTCACTGCCACAAATCATGATTGCCAGGGTTCCTCCACACACACATCCATCACTGCTACGGGAACGACTGGATGTGCTGAGGCAACACAGCAGAAACTAGAAATGACTATGACTCCATACCTCTGCCTAGGCTGAACCAGGCATAGACTTTTGTATAACATCAAAGCTATCACAGCTACATCAGAGCCATTTGCATGCTGCACAATCAGCATCAGCTCAGTCACACCTTAGTGGTTGTTGTGTATGTTTCTAACCTCTTTTTGTTACTGTTCAGCAATTCCATCTGTGTGCCCTCTGCCCACGCATGTATTTCAATGAATCAGCCTAAAACAAGTGGGTCTAAATATCCAGATCCATTCCAGCCGCGAGCACAGCCAATCGTGTCCATAGAAACGAAAAGCCAACCAAGAGGGGCCCCAAGAGAGTGTAAGAGTTTAAGGGAACTAACAAACAAACCAATCAACAGTGAGTGAAAACCTTTTGGGCTGAGGTTCTATACGACTTCTATAAAAGAGCTGGGAAGTTACTGCATCAGCAACAACGGCCAGAATGCAAACAATCTGTAAGGTAATACGTCACAGTTGAAGATAGGAATCCCCTTTAGTGGGAGTTGATAAAAGAACAAAAAAGCTCCCATAGTGTTCACAAAAATGTTCAGGTATTCAACATTTTGGCTTTGGTAAAGAGGAAAGATGGACACTGAGTATAAACAGCATCAATGTGACTGTATTAATATCATTATCAGGAGATTGATCAAAGATGGAGTTCCAGTCCAAACACAAGCTGCTTATAGGCACACAAAGTCCTGAGCTGTGGAGTGATGTGTCCTTCCTCCATCCTGTTCTCTCCACCTGGACACTTTTATGAGCACCAGGATGAGGTTTATCACCTCAGATGACCTCCCAAACCACAAAGTCTACCTGCTGTTTAATCTTTACGGGTGAACATCGCAGGATTTCCACTCACTGAGACACACAACTGCACATTGTATAGAAAGTGAATACAACTGGTTACAGAAAATACTTGTTTCTAGTTTGGGTGGAAAAGGGCCTATAGAAAATATATATGAGTACATATCAAGACATCTCAAACATGGAAACAATATAAGCACTGCTCTAAATGGGGCGGCAGTGGCTCAGTCCATAGGGGATTCAGCTTGGGAACCGGAGGGTCGCCGGTTCGAGTCCCGTATGGACCAAGAAAGTGGACTGACAGCTGGAGAGTTGCCAGTTTACCTCCAGGGCACTGTCGAGGTGCCCTTGAGCAAGGCACCGAACCCCTAACACTGCTCCACGGGCAGCAGTATAATGGCTGCCCTGCACCCCCTCTGTGATGCATGTGTTTGTGTGTGTGTGATATGAGGGGGTGCAAGATAAATTTCAATTGCATGCGATTTGCTGTGAATTGCATGCAAAATGACGATTAATAAAGTATCTTAAATCAGTGTGCAAGGTAACCACAGCAACACCACATTAAACTACTTCCCAATTAAGCGTTTCTCTTGGACAGATCAGCCTCATAAAGGGCGAGAACCCTGTCCGATGTCATCTTGATGGCATCACCGTGGTGATCTTGACATCTTATTCACGTGTGTTAATGTCATGCATGGCTGGACTTGGGCGCAACTGTTGTGGCTATTGGAATACGTGTTCCTTTTGCTGGTACAAGAGTACAGATTTACTATGTGTAGTGTTAGTTTTCACGCACAAATTAGCTTGACCCATAATGGCCCTACAAGTATTTAAGTTACAAATACTCTGTGAAAAAGCCTTTGTTAATGAATAATCAATGGCACTTCATCTCACTCTTCGTCCACTTGTTAGCCTTCTAGTTGCCAATATGCCAAAGTCAATAAAAGATGGTCCTCACACACAGTCTTTGAAAGATCTTAAATGGATGAAAACCCTTGATTGAGCTCATCAGGGACAGACAGGTGGAGCAGGCAGAGATGGAAACCATGCACAGCTGAAGACCCCTAGGAATCGGATTGAGAACCGCTGATTTACACAAAAGCAGCTGATCCTTGAACAGGAAGTAGCAATTGGACGTATCAAGACACCAGGGACCATTGATCCTTTAAGACTCACACACATGCCTGGGTACACACATGCCTGAGTACACACATGCCTGAGTACACACATGCCTGGATACACACATGCCACGAATAATGTATTGACAGTCTTATGGCAAGAGAGTTAAAGTGGTCAAAAAAGTAAGACAACGTTGATCTTCCAACACACGCTCACCCACACTCTCTCTCTCTGTCTCTCTTTCTCCCTCTGTCTCTGTCTCTCTCCCTCTGTCTCTCCTTCTCTCTGTCTCTCTGCTTGGGACTCCCATTCCCCCCCCACAATGCCACAACCTTGGTGAAATAGTGCCCGACCATGTTGATCCAACGGACACGGGGATTAGATGGAAGAAAGTGAGCGGCTGACCTTGGGGGAATGTCAGTTTGCTCTGCCGCCTCCCCACACCACCTTTCCTAAATGCTCAATCCATGACTTGATATCATATTGCCATGTTCCTCAGCTAGACCTTACTGTGGGTTCTTTAGATCTCCAAAACATCATCACCAACACACCAACTCTGATTTCCTGTTGCCTCTTACATGATTAAACACGCTTATTCAACGTGAGCTTATCTTTCATCCCGTTCAGGAGACTGCAGCGGGCAGTGGGCAGGAAGCTGCGTCACAGCCCTGCAGACCACTCAGAAGCAGGTTCATGTGTCAGGTCGGCAGTCATCCATGTTTAGAAGTCATAAGCAAAGTTGGGTTCCTCTGCAGATGATGATCCAGTGTGCAATGTCAATGATACCTAGTTAGGCTGATTGGAGAGCTCCAACAAACTCAAACTGGCGGCTCAAACACTGTTCTTATTAGACTTTAGAGGTTTATTGCTGATCTCAAAGGAATTAAAAAAGGGTATTACTTGTAGAATACGTAGGCCTCCCTCTGCCTCTGCTCTCTTCATCCTCAGAGCAAATGGATGTCTGATTTACGAGTACGGAGCGGGAAACATGGAACAACATAACCTGTACTGCAGCTGCATTGTAACAAGCAGATTTGCTGTCCCGTGGGTGTTTGTGTGTGGCAACAGCTAAACAAATCTACTACGACGTCTCGGTGCAGGGAGATCCCATCCCTGTACGAAGTGATGAAGAGGGTCTAGTTTGTGGAGGAAAACATGCCGCTACCTGCAAATCTGTGTCACATGAGGAAGACGCCGCATCATCAGCATATGAAGGCAAAGTGTTTCATTAGCATAGAGAGAGAGAGAGCTGTCTAGTGGTTTAAGAGGCATTGTTGTGATTGACAGCTGGTTCAATTCTCTGAAACAACTGAAGGACGCTCATTAGCAACGTGATGCTGCCGGTTTAACTGATGGATGTCACAATTTGTTTTTCTACCTCTGTATAATCCCACAGGAAGTTCCTACTGCCAACTCCACCATTCCTGGAGAGGGAACCTCTTTTGGATTTGCCTCTCCAGAGGTTTCTTCCTTTTCTCCTTATACATTAATATCTCTGGAGTTTTTCCTCGTCTTCCTAGAGAGCTTTGGGCGGGGGCGGGAACATTCCTGATGTTGTGGGTCTGTAAAGCCCTTTGAGACGTAGCTGAAGTAAAGAAGCTGAGACAGTGTTGTGGATGTTAACAGTACATGCACGGCACTGTAGCCAAAGAGATGTGACTTTACAAAGCGTTACCATTGTTACAACAAAAAAACAGTTCAATTTGGGAATCCAGAAGATCTGTTGAGCTTTTATTGTGGCTCGCATATTATCTGTCTTTGCGCTGTTGCACAAACAGCAACATTCAATGGCAGATGGACCTGAAGGCCATATGACTACAAAAGCCAACTTACAGAAGCACAAAGCCGGTAACCGTAGATTTACCGGCACTTGAACTAATCAATGGTTGACAGCAGGTGTAAAAAGCTAAGTTGTCATGCTAGAAACAGCTTCATTGTTTTTCCAGTGAAACTTTAAATTCAAGATGACAGTTCCTCCACAAACATCTTGTCTGACAACCAGCAACTTCGCTGGACCTGTTAAGAGGTAACTGCACTGCTCAAAGGCTCTACAGCAGCCATGAAAGCAAAGCCTTATTCCTTCTCAGCCGCCCGCTGGAGAGCTAACAGCATAAATCTGCATTAGTATGAACGGTGTCCTTCAGGAGGCATGGGCTCTATCTTGAGGTACGGAGGCTTTGATAGAGACGCCATGTCGCTGTCACAGACTTGGTCCTTGTTTGACAGGCCACACGTGCACAGGGGAAGAAGTAATGAAGTAATTACCCCCCCTCCCTCTGATCAGCACTGATGATGAGATGAAATGTCATCTTGGGGGATTTTAATTGGCTTCCTCCTCTTGCATCTTTCCTCTTTAATCTGTTTTCTCCAGCGGCAACAATGTGCAGTGTTGCTTTGTTTGCAGGGAGGCAAATTGCATCCACTCTTCATCTCTCCATCTAGGATGTCTCCTCTCCTCCTCCCTATCCCTCCATCCACTGTGCACCTCCGTCGTTGCACAAATGAACGCATCAGCTGGAGTTCATTTTAAATCCATGTGGCAAATTGAATAAATGATACAAATTGCCTCCTCACCCACTGCCTGTCAATTAAAATAATTCATCTGTGAGCCTGCAGGCGTTGTTTGTGACTTCACCCGCAGATACACACTGGAGCAGACTGCTCACCTGCAGCGGTGAACCTTTTAGGGAAAGATTGAAATCAGTTGAATGAGCGCCCTCTGTTGGCTTCTGGACCAATGACATCCCGACGATCAAAGAGGAGAGCCTAAAATTAGTCTCAATCCAATAACCATGTGAGGTTCTCTTCTCTTTTCATAATGTAATGTTTTATTTTATTGATTTCTTCGTGCATAATGGCGAGAGAGGGGGGAGGGGGGGAGGGAGGGAGGGAGGGAGAGAAAGGGGGAGGGAGGGAGAGTGGGCGACAGAGCGAGAGAGAGGGGGAGAGAGGAAAAAACGAGAGAGAGAGGGAGAGAGAGAGAGGGGAGGGAGGGAGGGAGGGAGAGTGGGCGACAGAGCGAGAGAGAGAGGGGGGAGAGAGAGAGAAAACGAGAGAGGGGGGAGGGAGGGGAGGGAGGGAGGGAGAGTGGGCGACAGAGCGAAAAAGAGAGGGGGAGAGAGAGAAAGAGAAAACGAGAGAGAGAGAGAGAGAGAGAGAGAGGTCCGCGCCCCCGGACCTGTTGACCCACAGTCATATTGAGAAATTCAGAATCCACTGCGCGCCTGAGCTTCACATAGTTTGAGCTGATCCTGATGAACGGATTCATCGAGCCCCACTGTCCAGTTACGTTCCAACAGAAGACACGACCCGTTTGAATGGACTCTGGTTCAATCACCTTTACCACCTGTGCGTGCAAACACGCTGCTGTCCGAAATACGTCAGACACTTCTTCCTCCCGGTTTCAATATCTCTGTTCTACAACGGTCACGATTTCTTAATTCTTAATTCTTAATTTTCAAATGAATGATGTAATTCATCAAAGAAGTGTCGATAAGACGATGAATACAAACGCACGCACGCACGCCTTTGTGAGAAAGTCTCACGCTGAGCTTTGTGTGTGTTGATGCTTCGCGTCCTCCTGAACAAACGCGTTCCGTGTGAAAAATGAATCTAATGACAAATCAAACTTGCTCTCTTTTACCTTTTCCGACATCAAAGGAGAGCGGGTCTGCGGCTGTCCAGGAGAAGAAAATCCGCCTGCTAATCCGGGAATGTCGCCTCTACTTTCCCAGTCCTTCCTCCCTCTTCTCGGTAACTCCACAACCTCCACCGCTTGATATCCGAGCGATTCCCCCCTCAAAACCAAAGCAAATATCCGAGCCCCGCGTTCGTAGCTCCGCGGCCGCCGCACGCCTTCATCTGGAACATGTCGGTGTCACGCTGCGATCAGGACGGGAACGGTTCAAGCAGAGACGGAGGACGAGGAGAGATTCGACACCTGTGCGCATCGGGAGCTGCGCTGTCGGTGCGCCGCGGGGATCCACGTGCCTGTGCGCTCCTTCCTCCTCCTCTTCCTCCTCTCCTTCACCGTGAGCGGGGACGACGAGAGGAAGGGGCCCGGGAAAAATAAACGTGTCCAAGTTAACGGAGGGTACAAATGTCTCCGAACGCGGCTGCGCACCGGGCGATGAAGAGGAGACCTGCTGCAAGGGGGGGTGGGGGTGGGGGAGGGAGGGCTCACTCACCTCCCCTCTGTCCCCGCTTTAATCCAGGAACTTCCACCTCCGCAGGGCGCAAAGTGGTCCAAGGTGCCGGGGTCGTGCTCGCCTCTCTGCTCCAGCGCGACCACCAAACTAACTTACAGGCTGCAGGACTGCTCGGTCGGGTCTGCGTCTGCCTGTTGCCGCCGGTAACAGCGCGTCTGCCGGGCGCACGAGCGCTCAGAGACTTCAGCCAGTCTCACGCTCACGTTTATTCAATCGCGTCTTTGGGAGCTTTGGGAACGAGAAAACCTCCACCCGAGCACACAGGTGGGACGAGACAGTGTGTGTGTGTGTGCGTGTGTGTGTGTGTGTGTGTGTGTGCGCGTGTGTGTGTGTGTGTGTGTGAAAGAGACAGACAGAGCGAGAGAGAGGGCGAGAGAGACACAGAGAGAGAGAGAGAGTGTGTGTACGTGTGTTTGTGTGAGAGCATGAGAGAGAATGGAAACAGAAAGAAAAGTAAGTGAAAGGGAAAGTGTGTGTGTAAGAGGGACAGGGAGGAAAGAGAAAAGAGGGAGATTCATATAAAAGCTATAAAGGGAAACAAAAATGTTTCTAACAAATGTGTGTGGGAGCTGAACAGGGAAGGCCAGAAGTGTGTGTGTGTGTGTGTGTGTTTGTGTGTGTGCGTGTGTGTGTGTGTAGCAGTGAGCGGTCACACTCACTTAAGACTTCATTCAGTGTAGAACTTTGAGGAGAGATAGTTCCCTATCTGCAGCTTCCTGATCGATCAGCTGATGAACAGGTGCTGAGGATGACTGACTCACTCAGGCAGAGCAAATAGAAAGCCATCATTAGGTCGTTACTAATAGGTCCATTATGTTATTTACTGGCAACAGGCTTGACCTTTCATGGCAGTGGTCTGGTGTGTGTGTGTCACATGAGCGTGTCTGTAAACTGAGGTTAATCTCATTTATTTACCTTGTGCCAGTAAATAAATGTCATCCAACCCATCCTTCCATTCCTGTCTCAGTCAGTGAGGAGGCTTGATGCTGTTGATCTCCTGTGAAGCCTGGAGAACCTGGAAGGCTTCACTTGGCAGATGAAAATCGAAGAAGAAGAAAGTACTTAGTGAAACTATAGGACACAGTCACTGTACAGCAGGGGTCTCCAACACGTCGCTCGAGAGCTAAAGGTTTGCGAGCAACGTGTTGGAGACCCCTGCTGTACAGCAATAGGCAGTGGCATCAATCAAAAAAAGCATAGTTTTGTTTTCAACCATCCTCCTATGTCCTCACTGGTCAAAAAGCGTCAGATATGTGATAACATTTCTTTCTTTTTGGCTTCATTCATCGCTTGGTGCTCACACCTGCTTTTGTTTCCATGTTTCAGTTCTGGGCCTCTGAACAAAGGCTCACTGTTCTGCCTGCCAAAGCCCCAAAGTGTTTCATCACAACTTCATCATGTTTGATATGCCATAATCATGCGTCATATCAACCACATCAATATTGGAGCAGCGCGAGCAGCCAGCACACCTTCCTGATGCCATGGCGAGCGAGCCGCCTCTGGCGATAAGAGGACGGTTTGGAAAGCCTGAAGGAAAAGGGAAGTACTGTGTAACTCTGAGGCAAGCAGCTTTTCACTGACAACACAGAGACTCAACGGTAACTATAATCACCCACTTTAGGTCAAGCCACTGTGTCAAGCCACATTCTGTATAACACTCCCCAAAAAAATGTCGTAGTCAGGTGCCAATGTAAAGAATGAGAGTACATTACATTACGATCATTTGGCAGAAGCTTTTATCCAAAGCGACTTACATTACATTACCACCCTTCGCAGAGGGGGGAGCAATTGAGGGTTCGGTGCCTTGCTCAGGGGCACCTCGGCAGGGGCTCGAACCAGCGACCCTCCGGTTCCAAGCGGAAGCACTACCCACTGAGCCACTGCCTCGCCCAGAGTAGGTGCCAGGTCAATTTATTAAACGCTTTAAAATGTCGGTTTGATGGATTTGCTTCTCTTGCAGCAAAGGCAGTAAATACTTTGCTTGTCAGCAAACTTTAACACTTGAGAAGGATCCACTCTAAAGGATAAATACTTAAGATGCTTATTTTCCCATACAGCAAATCAGCACAATGCGTTTGAGCTGCAGAACGGGCCGACACGTTTCACCGTCAGCGCCAATGATCCAAAATTGAATTAGGAAAAGTGCTACATTTGCTTTTCAGCGAGAAACTCATTTTCTCTGTTTTGCAACTACATCGGCCAACATATCGCCATTTCATGGCACTTCAGCGACGCCTGCCCCGCTCGGCCGCACAGTGACGGGAGACAATGAGTTACGAGTCCAAACACATTACGTTCTGAAGCCACTAAAGCAAATGCCACGTCTGGGGATGGAGCCAGAGATCCGTCTTTTGTTGGATTTCCCACTGGTTGCCAATAGAGGTTGTTAGAGGAAAGATAGACTACTTCATTCGGCTTTATACGGTGACGGAATCCCATTTCGTTGACGCAAGAGTGTAACAGAGAGAAGCACCTGGAGCACTACGTTTGGTTTCTTCTATTCCCGTGAGACCAAAAAAGAAACAATCTGATAAACCAACAGTTTCAATACGTCTCATCTCTCTCTCTCTCACACACACACACACACACACACACACACACATCCATGCACACTGAGACACACAGCAGAGGTGACAGCGCGGTTTATCAAACTTATTGGATTTCACCTTGGTCCCTTGCCACTGCGTAGTAGAACAAGAAGGAAGGTCAAACGGTCTGTAAGGCGCGGCTAAGCGATCCCGCCCAGGAGGCAGATCGTTGGTTGTGCGCCTCGGTCACGTTCCTGCCGTCAAAGCCTCCTTGTCTGCTTTCATACGTGTCCCCCATGCACGGGCGCCACGGGCTGCAGGGAATAGAAGAGACGACTGAGCTACGGCAGCTAGATACCGATCGATCTGGTTTGATTTCAGGCATTCTGCTCACATGTTGTATAAACCAGGGTGAACTTACACAGAGCAGCACGGCACCAGAAGCTGCAGATCATGGGGCATCAATATTACACCAACAAAGAGTGGTGAGGGCTCTGAAGATACAACACCCAGATCAAACATCTGAAACAAGGTCAACATAAGAACCGGACTGGCAAAACTAAACTACTGACTCTTAAAACGGATAATAAAGCAAATGAAACATGTGCCTGGCAGGTTTCTATTGTATGAGTGTGAAGGTTACATTGTCAAAGAACCCTAGACATCCTCGTCTATGGCATCAGAGCACACACACGCCTGCATTGTTAACTCTACACCATTAAAACTGCAGATCCTATGAATGAGTTAAGGTACTTTCACAACAAGATTATTGGGTTCTGCTTAATGGATGTGTAGAAGACTGTGCACACACATTCTGCTCACCTAACTGTGTGCTGACCATGGGTCCAGCAGAGGACGAAGATGAGTAGAAGAAGAACTGTCGGCCCTGGAAACATCTAGAGTTTCTGTGTCTGACAACGAGGGAATAATGAAAGCTTAGTGACCTGAAGGTGATTATTCGTAGGACAAGATGTGCTTTCAAACGTTACGTACGGGAAAGGTATCCACCTGTGTGTGGAGCGTTCTCAGGACAGGGAAGGTGGTAAAGGAAAGATGAAGCTACATCAAGTCTCTGTACGCATGAATGCA